>NW_007260590.1:32161-36269 GCF_000164805.1 Carlito syrichta
GCAGGGTTAACCACACTAGACATCATGCTGGGTGGTGTCCTGGCCCAAAAGCCCCTTGGCAGTGCCATGGCCTCCAGCGGCCAGCGACCAGGGTTAGGGGACGCGGGTAGAGGATGTCTCCCTGTACCCACGGCCTCCACCCTACACCCCCTAACCCTGCCACGCATTTCCCGACCTTGCCCTGCATCCTCGGACCCTTGGTCCTGCCCTGCACCCTGGCCCAAGATTCCGCCCTACATGCCCAGACCCTGGTCCCTGGAGCCTGCTCTGCCCTTCCAGACACTTCCCTGCACTCCGGACCTGGGACCATACCCTGCACTCCGGGACCCTGGACTCCAACCTGCACGCCGAGACCCCGCCCTACATGCCCAGACCCTGGACTTCGGCCTACACCTCAGACCCCGGGCCCTGTCGTGCAACCCCGGGCCCCACCTGCACCCCAGAAGTTGGGACTCTGCCCTGCACACCCGACCCCGCCCTGTGCCCCCTCTGATCCCATCCCCCAGACCCCACGCGGCACCCCCAGACCCCAGGCCCCTCCTGCGGACTCCCGTCCCCTGCCCCCGGCGCCCCCCGCTCCCCCCCACCGCGCCGCCGCCCACACACCCCCCGTAGCGTTCTTGTGCTCACAGTTGCGCATCTCATAGACGAAGACCGCCCGGTGCCGCATCCCGTCCCGCTTGGACATGGCTGGCATCTTCGGCGCTGGGACCGGCCTCGGACGGTGGGCCCTGGGAAAAAGCGCGGAGACGGGGAGCTGCGGTGCCGCTGCCTCCGCTGAATCTGCCGCTGCTGCCTGAAACGCTGTGAGCCGCTCCACCGCCACAACCGCCGGCTTCAAGCACTGCTTCTGGGTCGCCGCACGCACGCACGACGTTTGCCGCGCAGCGCATACGCCCGCTCACGTGAGGCGGCAGGTTGCCTCTGGGCGGACAGCGCGTGGACCAGCGCGTTGGGGCGGGCCCACGCTGTCGGGCACGGCGGCGCCCCCTGGTGGCCGACAGCATAGTGGGAGCCCCTCGGGCGCCCTGAGTTCGCAGCCCATGTCCGCCGCGGGAAGGGCGTGGGTCCGGCAGGGCAGTTTTGGCTGCTGCCGCCCCTTCCTCTTCAGGCAGCAAGCACTGCGGGATGTCCGTGGCGGCAGCTGTGAAAGAGGTGGATGTCCTGGCACTGCGGAGTCCTGGCACTGCCGAGTTTCGGCCCCACGTCCAGGGCTGCGGCCTGACCCGGGTAGGTGTTGCGTGGCACCCGTGGTGCTCTCCGGCCCTCGGGCTTTCTACTTGGGATGGACAGCGGGGGAGGGGGGCCTGGGCCTGACGTGGACGGTGACGGAGGACTTGGCGCTGGGGGCCTGAGCCCCTCAGGCTCCACGGGCCCTGGACTTGACCTGGGTGGGATCCTGGGCCTAACTTGGGTGAGACCCTGAGCCTGATTTGGGTGGAGTCCTGGCCCTGTCCCAATGGGACCTTGGGCTTAATTAGGGTGGGGACCTGGTCCTGTCCCGGTGGGACCCTGGACTTGACTCAGGTGGGGCCGGGGTCCTGTCCCTGTGGGGCCCTGGCCCTGACCTGGGTGGGACCCTGGCCTGATTTGAGAGGAGACCTGGCCCTGTCCCACTGGGACCCTGGCCTTGAGTCAGGTGGGGCCGGGTCCTGTCCCACTGGGCCCTGAGCCTGACCAGGGTGGGACCCTGAGCCTGATTTGTATGGGGACCTGTCCCTGTCCCAGTGGTACCCTGGCCCTGACTCAGGCGGGACCCTGGCCTGATTTGGGTGGGGACCTGGTCCTGTCCCAGTGGGACCCTGGTCTTGGCTCGGAGGGTGCAGGGTCCTGTCCCAGTGGGGCCCTGACCCTGACCTGGGTGGGACCCAGGCCTGATTTGGGAGGGGACATGGCTCTATCCCAGTGGTACCCTGGCCCTGAATCAGATGGGACGCTGGCCTAATTTAGGTGGGGACCTGGCCATGACCCGGTGGAACTCTGGCCCTGTCCCAGTGGGTCCAGGCCAGGAAGCTGTGCCAAGGCCTGAGCCAGGAGGAAGCTGGCCTAGTGGGCAAGGTGTACCACCTCTGCTGGATGACCTGTGGTTGTTCCTAGCTCCAGGGAGGAAATTGCCTGCCCCTCCCAGGCTGCAAGGCCAAAGGCTGAGGCAACCTCCAAGCTGGAGGCGGGGGCAAGGGGACACAGCATCCTGCCCTGGCCAGTATCTGTATAGGGAAACCAAGCTCGCACCCCATGTCACCTGAGTTGCCCAGGGCCAGCGTCTTCCTTTGCAAATGGGGAGACTGAGGCCCGAAATGAGACATGACACCCCCACCCCCATGAAGCAACCCAGGCTGTGACCCAGCCTAGAATCCAATCCCTCCATGTCCAACAGGGGCTTTTGGTGTTGGAGGCCACCACCCACCTAGACCACCAGCCCCTCTGCACCTCAGGACATGGAGGCATGAGCCATCCCTGTGGACCCAGCAGGAGGGGGGACCTTCTGGGCGAGCTGCACTGCTCCTGATGGCCTGGAACAGACCCCCAGGGAGTCAGCTTGGAGAACAGATGACCCTGTGGAGCCCTCCTATGTGAAGCCAGATGGCTTGGAAAAGGAAGCTCACTTATGGGGTTTATCCAGCCGAATACCTGCAACTGGTCCAGACCCACCTTTGTCTCCACCAGGGCTCACTTCTGCCATCCCAGATGAGCATTTAGGCCTGGGTGGAGCCTGGACAGGGGGGAGGAAAGGTCAGGACCCACGTCCTACCCCACCCCCAGTGAACTAGGCAGCCCTCCCCACTGAGCCTCTGACTGGGCCACCAGCACCCTGGGGAACATCTAGACCTATGACAGGCCAAACCCTCACAAGGAAGCCAAGGTCATCACCTTCTGAGACAGAGGCAAGGAACTGGGCCAACAGAGGGCCTCCTGGAGGTGGGGAACCTCTTGGCAGAGGAAGTATGGGGAAGACAAGCATGAGCCACCATGCCTGGTTATTTTTTGTTTTGTTTTAAAATATCTGCTTTAGCTGGGTGAGGTGCCTCATGCCTGTCATTCAAGCACTTTGGCAGGTAGAGGCAAGAGGATTGCCTGAGCCCAGGGGTTCAAGAGCAGCCTGGGCACTTGATGAGACCTCAGCCCTACAATGAATAAAAAACTAGCTGGGCATGGTGGTGCATGCCTGTATTACCAGCTACTTTGTAAAGACTGTAGTTCCAGCTACTGGGAAGACTAAGGCAGAAGGATCACCTGAGCCAACCAGACCAAGGCTGGGGTGGCCATGAGCATGCCACTGTTCTCCAGCCTGGGAAACAGAGTGAGACTGGCTAAAAAAAATTTAAAGAATTAGAATGCTATTTTTTGGTATAAACTCCAGCCAAATCTTTCTTTCTTTTTCTGAGTTGGGTCTCACTCTGTTGCCCAGGCTGGGATGCAGTGGCACGCTCATGTCCACTGCAGCCTCAAACTGTCGGGTTTATGTGATCACTTCTAATCATCCTCTCATGTAGCTGCCACCACATCCCTGACTGACTTGGTTTATTTTACAGACGCGGTCTTGCCAAGTTACCCAGACTAGATTCCGGGAATCCTGCCGCCTCACACTTTAAGTAACTGGAACTACAGGTGTACTCCACTCAACCAGGCTAATATTTTGGTTTTTATTGTAGAGATGAGGTCTCACGAAATTGCCCAAACTGGTCTTAGTCAATTCTACTCAGGAAATCCTCTCAACATGGCATTTCAAAGGACTGGAATGACAGGAGTCAGCCACCATACGCGGCCACCTTTTTTTGTGTCTTGTTTAAATGGGTGACGTTGATCAGGCCTGTCATCCCAGCACTTTGACTGTCGAGAGGATTGCCTGGGCCCAGGGATTCGACCTCAGTTTGGCCACATTGATGTGACTTCTACTCTACAATGAATTAAAAGACGAGGTAAGCATGGTATTGTATGCTGGTATTTCCAGCTCCTTTGTAGGCTAAAACCTTTATTTTCAGCAACTGGAAAGACTGAGGTAGTAGGATCTCCTTAGCCTAGAACCAAGCTACAGTGGCCATGAGCATGCCACTGCACTCCATTCTGGGCAACAAAGTGAGACTGACTATATATATATATATATATA
>NW_007260590.1:36641-45424 GCF_000164805.1 Carlito syrichta
CTAGGCAAGGCCTATGCTCTACAATAAATAAAACAACTAGCCGGGCATGGTGGTGCATGTCAGTAATTCCAGCCACCTTGTAGTTCCTGCTACTGGGAAGGCCTAGGTAGAAGGATCACCAGAGCCAAGCAGACCGAAGCTACGGAGGCCATGAGCATGTGACTGCTCTCCAGCCTGGGAAACAGAGTGAGACTGTCTTAAAAAATTAAATTAAAGAATTAGGATTCTATTTTTTATGTAAATTATAGACAAATTTTTCTTTCTTTTATTTTTATAAGTCAGGTTCTCACTCTGTCGCTCATGCAGGAATGCAGTGGCACACTCATGACCATTGCTGCCTTGATCTGCTAGGCCCAGGCAATCCTTCCACCTCACCCTCCAAGTAGCTGGAACTATAGGCATGTGCCATCCATCCCAGCTAAGATTTTGATTTTGTTTATAGAGATGAGATCTCACCAAATTGCCCAAACTGGTCTTGAACACCATAATCAAGCAATCCACTCATTGTGGCCTCCTAAAGAGCTGAGATAACTGGGATCAGCCACCATACCCAGTCATTTTAAAATTCTTATTGTTAAATATTTACTTTAGCTGGGTGAGGTGGCTAAGGCCAGTCATCCCAACGTTTTGACAGACACAGGTTAGAGGATTAACTGAGCCCAGGGTTTCGAATCCAGCCTGGGCAACTAGGCAAAACCTCTGCTCTACAATAAGTAAAACAATAATCTTGGCAAGGTGGTGCATGCTTGTATTTCTGCCTACTTTCAAGGCTAAAGCCTGTAGTCCCAGTTAATGGGAAGACTGAGGCAGAAGGATCTCCTGAGCCCTAACCTAGTCTATGGTGGTCATGAGCACGCCACTGCACTCCAGCCTGGGAAATGGAGTAACAGTGGCAAAAAAAATAAAAATAAAAGATATTAAAGAATTAGTATTCAATTTTTTCTGGTAAATTCCAGGTCACTATTCCTTTGTCTGAGTTGGCTTCCCACTCAGTTGCTCAGCTGGAATGAAATGGCACACCCAATGCCACCACAGCCTCCACTTACAGGGTCCAGGTGATAATTCCACCTTACCATCCTAGTAGCTGGGCATAGAGTTGTGAACCAACCTGCCTGACAAATATTTTGAGTTTTATTGTAAGAGATGGGTTCTCACCAAATATCCCAAACTCGTCCCATACACCTAGCCTTAGACAGTGTTCTCTCTTGGTCTCCCAAACTGCTGAGATGACAGGCATGAGCCACAACGCCTGTCCCTTTTTAAAAAATTTTTTAAATGACCACTTTAGTTGGGAGAGGTGGCTCATGCCTGTCATCCCTGGACATTGCCAAGCAGAGACGAGAGGACTGACTGAGTTCCAGGTTTCCAGTCCAGCCTGGGAAACTAGGCAAGACCACTGCTCTACAATAAATAGAACAATTAGCAGGGCATGGTGGTACATGCCTGTATTTCCAGCTATTTTGTAGGCTAAAGCCTGTAGTTCCAGCTGGTAGGAAGACTGAGAATGAAGGATTGCCTGAGCTAAGCAGACCGAGGCTGTGGTGGCCATGAACATGCCCCTGTTCTCATGTCTGGGCAACAGAGTGAGATTGGCTACCAAAAAAAATTAGAAAATTTGGTTCCAATTTTTTGATATAAATATCAGTCAAACCTTTCATTCTTTCTTTTTTTTCTTTTCTTTTCTTTTTTTCTTCTTTTTTTTTTTTTTTTTTGAGCTGTGTTCTCAATCTGTTTCCGAAGCTGGAATGCAGTAGCACACTCACAGCCACCACAGTCTCTACCTACTTCACTCAGGCAACCCTTCAGCCTCGCACTCCAAGTAGCTGGAACTACAGGTGTGCTCCATTCAGCATGGCTAATATTTTGATTTTTATTGCAGAGACGAGGTCTCATGAATTTGCCCAAACTGGTCTTGAACACCTCACTCAGGAAATCCTCTCGACATGGCCTCCCAAAGGGCTGGGATGATAGGTTTCAGCCACCATGCCTGGCCTGCTTTATTTTTAAAATGTCTTGTTTAACTGGGTGAGGTTTTTCAGGTCTGTCCTCCCAGCACTTTGTTAAGAAGAGAATTGCCTGAGCCCAGGGATTTGAGACCAGTTTGGGCATATTGACGAGACTTCTGCTCTACAAAGAATTAAAAAACTAGGCACGCATGGTATTGTATGCCTGTATTTCCAGCTTCGTTGTAGGCTAAAATCTTTATTTCCAGCTACTGGGAAGACTGAGGCATTAGGACCTCCTAAGCCTATAACTGAGGCTACAGTGGCCATGAGAATGTCAGTGCACTCCGTCCTGGCAACAGAGTGATTATAAATAAATATATTTATATATTAAAGAATTAGAAGTCAATTTTTGATTTTAACTCCAGCCAAATCTTTATCCTTTCTACTTCAAAGTCGGGTTCCCACTCTGTTGCTCAGGATGGAATGCAGTGGGACGTTCAAAGCCACCGAAGCCTCATCCTACTGGGCTCTTGAGATTCATCTGCCTCAACTTCCAAGTAGCTGGAAGTACAGGCATGTGCCACCCTGCCTGGCTAATATTTTGGTTTTTATTGTAGAGACGAGGTCTCACCGAATTGAACAAACCTGTCACAAACACATGGATTCAGACAGTCCTCTCACCTTTCCCTCCCAAAGTGCTAGGATGTCAGGAATGTGCCACTGCGCTCAGCACTTAATTTTTTTCATTTTTAACCTGTCCGATTTAGCTGCATGAGGTGACACACACCTGTCATCCCAGCATTTTGCTCACAGACACGAGATTATTGCCTGAGCTCAGGGCTTCGAGACCAGCCTGGGCAACTAGGCAAGGCCTGTGCTCTACAACAAATAAAACAACTAGCCATGCATGGTTGTGCATGCCAGTAATTCCAACCACCCTGTGTGCTAAAGCATGTCGTTCCTGCTACTGGGAAGACTTAGGTAGAAGGATCACCAGAGACAAGTAGATAATAGCTGCGGTAACCATGTGCATACGACTGCTCTCCAGCCTGGGCTACAGAGTGAGACTGTCTTCAAAAATTAAACTGAAGAATTAGGATTCAATTTTTATGTAAATTACAGTCAAATTTTCTTTCTTTTATTTTTATGAATTGGGGTCTCACTATGTTGCTCATGCAGGAATGCAGTGGCACGCTCATGGCCATTGCTACCTTGATCTGCTAGGCCCATGCATTTCTTCCACCTCACCCTCCAAGTAGTTGGAACTACAGTCATGTGCCATCACTCCCAGCTAAGATTTTGATTTTGATTATCGAGAGGAGATCTCACCAAATTGCCCAAACTGGTCTTGAACACTTGGAATCAAGCAATCCACTCATTGTGGCCTCTCAAAGTGCTGGGATGACTAGCATCAGCCACCATGCCCAGTCATTTTTTTTATTGTTATTGTTAAATATTTGTATTAGCTGGGTAAGGTGGGTAATGCCAGTCATCCCAACATTTTGGCAGGCAGAGGTTAGAGGATTGCCTGAGCCCAGGGCTTCGAGTCCAGCCTGGGCAACTGGGCAAAACCTCTGCTCTACAATAAATAAAACAATTAGGTTGGGAAGGTGGTTCATGCCTGTATTTCCAGCTACCTTCAAGGCTAAATCCTGTAGTTCCAGCTAATGGAAAGACGGAGGCAGAAGGATCTCCTGAGTCATAACCGAGTCTATGGTGTCCATAAGCACGCAACTGAACTCCAGCCTGGGCAACAGAGTGAGACGGCCAAAAGAAAAAAAAATTAAAGAATTAGGATTCAATTTTTTTCACGTAAATTCCAGGCCAATATTTCTTTGTCTGAGTTGGGTTCCCACTCTGTGGATCAGCTGGAATGAAAAGGCATGCTCAAGGCCACCACAGCCTCCACCTACAGAGCTCAGGAATAATTCCACCTTACCATCCAAGTAGATGAATATAGAAGTGTGAACCAACCTCCCGACAGATATTTTGATTTTTATTGTAGAGATGAGGTCTCAGCAGATTTCCTAAACTGGTCCCATACAGCTGGACTCAGGCTGTGTTCTCTCTTGGCCCCCCAAACTGTTGGGATGACAGGCATGAACCACCAAGTCCATCGCTTTTGTAAAAAATTTTTGAAAGGATTACCTTAGTTGTGTGAGGTGGCTCATGCGTGTCATCCCTGGACATTGGTATGCAGAGATGAGAGGATTGCCTGAGTTGCTGGTATCCAGTTCAGCCTGGGAAACTAGGCAAGACCTCTGCTCTACAATAAATAGAACAATTAGCAGGGAATGGTGGTGGATGCTTGTATTTAAAGCTATGTTGTAGGCTAAAGCCTGTAGTTCCAGCTGCTGGGAAGACTGAGACAGAAGGACTGCCTGGGCCAAGCAGACTGAGGCTGGGTTGTCCATGAGCATGCCAATGTTCTCCAGTCTGGGCAACAGAGTGAGACTGGCTACAAAAAAAAAATTAATTAGGTTTCTATTTTTGGATATAAATTTCAGCAAAACGTGTCATTCTTTTTTTTTTTTAGCTGTGTTCCCACTCTGTTTCCAAAGCTGGAATGCAGTAGCACACTCAAATCCACCACAGTCTCTACCTACTTCACTCAGGCAATCCTACCAGCTCAAACTCCAAGTAGCTGGTACTACAAGTGTGCTGCACTCAGCCTGGCTAATATTTTGATTTTTATTGTAGAGATGCGGTCTCACAAAATTGCCCAAACTGGTCTTAAACACCTGACTTAGGCCATACGCATGACATGGCCTCAAAAGGGCTGGGATGATAGGCTTCAGCCACTATGGCTGATCTCCTTTTTTTAAAAAAATGTCTTGTATAACTGGGTGAGGTTGCTCAGGCCTGTCATCCCAGCACTTTGTCAGGGAGAGGACTGCCTGAGCCAGGGATTCGAGTCCAGCTTGGGCATATTGACGAGACTTCTGCTCTACAATGAATTAAAAAAACTAGCCTGCATGGTATTGTATGCCTGTATTTCCAACTTCATTGTAGGCTAAAACCTTTACTTCCAGCTACTGGGAAAACTGAGGCAGTAGGACCTCCTGAGCCTATAACTGAGCTACAGTGTCCATGAGCATGCCATTGCACTCCATCTTCACAACGGACTGAGTATAAATAAATATTTTTAAATATTAAAGAATTAGAAGTTAATTTTTGATGTTCACTCCAGGCAAATCTTTCTTTCTTGTGTTTCACAGTCGGGTTCTCACTCTTGCTCAGGCTGTAATGCAGTGGGACACTGAAGGCCACCACAGCCTCAAACTACAGGGCTCATGCAATCATTCTGCTTCAACTTCCAAGTAGCTGGAAGTACAGGCATGTGCCACAATGCGTGGCCAATATTTTGATTTTTATTGTAGAGACAAGTTCTCACCGAATTGCCCAAACCCATAAAAACGCATGGACCCAGGCAGTCCTCTCACATTTCTCAACAAAGTGCTAGGATATCAGGAATGTGCCACTATGCTCAGCATTTAATTTTTTTCATTTTTTACATATCCGGTTTAGCTGGGTGAGGTTACGCACACCTGTCATCCCAGTATTTTGCTCTCAGAGGCGAGATTAATGACTGAACGGAGGGCTTCTAGACCATCTTGGGCAACTCAGCAAGGCCTGTGCTCTACAATATATAAAAGAACTAGCCAGGCATGGTGGTGCATGCCATTAATTCCAGCCACCCTGTAGGCCAAAGCATGTCATCCCAGCCACTGGGAAAACCTAGGCAGAAGGATCACCAGAGCCAAGAGACTATAGCTGCAGTAGCCATGCGCATGCGACTATTCTCCAGCTGGGCAACAGAGTGGGACTGTCTTAAAAAAATTAATGAATTAGGATTCAATTTTTTATTTAAATTGCAGTCAAACTTTTCTTTCTTTCTTTTGTTTTCATGAGTCAGGTTCTTACTCTGCTGCTCATGCAGGAATGCAATGGCAGGCTCATAGCCAATACTGCATTGATCTGCTAGACCCAGGTGATCCTTCTACCTCACCCTCCGAGTAGCTGGAACTACAGGCATGCGCCATCCTTCCCTGCTAAGATTTTGACTTTGATTAATGAGAGGAGATCTCACCAAATTGCCCAAACCGGTCTTGAAAACTGGACTCAAGCAATCCACTTATTTTGGCCTCCCAAAGTGCTGAGATAACTGGCATCAGTCACCACGCCCAATCATTTTGTAATTTTTATTGTTAAAATATGCCCTTTAGCTGGGTGAGGTGGCTAATGCCAGTCATCCCAGCACTTTGGCAGGCAGAGTTTACAGGATTGCCTGAGTCCAGGGCTTCGTGTCCAGCCTGGGCAACTAGACAAAACCTCTGCTCTACAATAAATAAAACCATTAGCTTGGCAAGGTAGTGCATGCCTGAATTTCCAGCTACTTTCAAGGCTAAAGCCTGTAGTTTCAGCTAATGGGACGTCTGAGGCAGAAGTATCTCCTGAGCCATAACCTAGTCTACGGTGGCTATGAGCAGCAACTGTACTCCAGCCTGGGCTACAGAGTGAGACTGGCAAAAAAAAAAAAAAATTGAAGAATTAGGATTCAATTTTTTAATGTAAATTCCACACCAAATTCTTTGTCTGAGTTGGGTTCCCACTTTGTTGATCAGCTAGAATGAAATGGCACGCTCAAGGCCACCGCTGCCTCCACCTACCGGCCTCAGGCAATAATTCCACCGTACTATCCAAGTAGCTGGACATCGCAGTGTGAACCAACATCCTGACAAATATTTTGATTTTTATTGTAGAGATGAGGTCTCACTAAATATCTCATGTTGGTCCTGTACACCTGGATTCTGGCAGTACTCTCTCTTGGCCTCCTAAACTGCTGGGATGACAGGCATGAGCCACCACACCCATCCCTTTTTAAAAATTTTTTTATAATAACCACCTTAGTTGGGTGAGGTGGCTAATGCCTGTCATCTCTGGACATTGGCAGACACAGACATGAGTATTGCCTGAGTTCCAAGTTTCCAGTTCAGCCTGGGAAACTAGGCAAGACCACTGCTCTACAATAAGTAGAGCAATTAGCAGGACATGCTGGTACATCCCTGTATTTCCAGCTATTTTGTAGGCTAAAGGCTGTAGCTCCAGCTGCTGGGAAGACTGAGAATGAAGGATTGCCTGAGCCAAGCAGACCGAGGCTGTGGTGGCCATGAACATGCCCCTGTTCTCATGTCTGGGCAACAGAGTGAGATTGGCTACCAAAAAAAAATTTAAAAATTAGATTTCAAGTTTTTGATATAAATATCAGTGAAATCTCTCATTCTTTCTTTCTTTCTTTCTTTTTTTTTTTGGTTTTGAACTGTGTTCTCAATCTGTTTCCGAAGCTGGAATGCAGTAGCACACTCACAGCCACCACAGTCTCTATCTACTTCACTCAGGCAACCCTTCAGCCTCACACTCCAAGTAGCTGGAACTTCAGGTGTGCTCCACTCAGCCTGGCTAATATTTTGATTTTTACTGTAGAGATGAGGTCTCACAAATTTGCCAAGAAGACAGTTTGCCAATTTTTTTAGGTAGGAAAGGAAGACAGACTTGGTTGAACAAAGCATTTTAGAGAAGACCTGCTTTGCTCAACATATGGGAGGGAGCACGACTGAGCTGTGTGGGAACCTGGGAAAAGACAGTCAAAGGCAGGAACACAAGATTGAAGGCATCAAGAGAAGAATGCACTTGATGTTTTCTGATCTTATCAAGAAGGCCAGCCTGGGGAAAGTGGGGTGAGCCAGGGGAGTGTTGTCACTGGACCTGAAACATATCTTTGGACTAAAGTGTGTTGGTCCTGTTCTAGCATGACAGAAGTGGTAGTTATAAAGTCTTAAATCTAGCTTGAAGATAGCTGAGAATTAGCGAATGGAGGCAGACTTCGTGTGAGGAACCAGTGCGGAAAACCTATAGAAGATAGAGTAATATCTGGCACTGAATCTGAGGTGGTACTTGTTTGGATGCTCTGGAGTTTCAGCCAAATAATTGTCTTGTTCTTTCTCTACCATTCTGGGTTACTTAGAAGCTCTGAGAATTAGAAGCATGCATTGATTCAACCAGTTAAGAATAAAAGGATTGGCAATAATGACTTTCCTCAAATTCCCATGTATTAAGTGATCAAACACATGGCGGGGGGCAGGCTTAGGCAGTCTCCTTTTCAAATATTTTTTTCTTTTCAAATTTAGATTTTGAAGCTGGGCTCGGTGGCTCAGCCTGTAATCCCACACCTTTGGGAGGCTGAGGTGAGTGAATTTCCAGAGCCCGTGGGTTCGAGACCCGCCTGGGCAATGAGACCTCATCTCTACAATAAATCAAAAAATCAGTCGAGTGTGGTAGCGCATGCCTGTAATTCCAGCTACTCGGAAGGCTGAGGCGGAAGGATCACAGGAGCCCAGCAGGTGAGGCTGCGGTGGCAGGGAGCAGCCACTGCACTCCAGTCTGGGTGACAGAGTGAGACTCCAACTCAAAAAAACCCCAAAAAACAAAAAAACAAATTTAGATTTTGGTCCTACCACTTAGTTCTGAAGATAAGGAGAAACAAATTCAAGAAAAAGCAAGACAGTTGTTCTCACCAGGGTTTTTCTAGGTTCATTAGGGGGTCACTTCCCTAGAAGAGTAGGGAGCCCCAGGACATCTTCATGGCAGATTTCTGGGAAAGTGGAAGACAGACGGAGGGAGGGAGGGATTCCTGGCTTTATGTACCCAACTAAGCTTAGTGACTCTTTGGGAAGTATTTTAGTTTTCCTTTTCAAGGTCCAGTACCCATGACCCCAAAATCCTTGTTCTGAATTTCTGGTGTATCCTGTAGAACCTTGGGGCAAGGTGTGTGTGGTG
>NW_007260590.1:45444-147034 GCF_000164805.1 Carlito syrichta
CCAATTTTTTGATATAAATATCAGCCAAACCTTTCATTCTTTCTTTTTTTCTTTTCTTTTCTTTTCTTTTCTTTTTTTTTTTTTTTTTTTTGAGCTGTGTTCTCAATCTGTTTCCGAAGCTGGAATGCAGTAGCACACTCAGCCACCACAGTCTCTACCTACTTCACTCAGGCAACCCTTCAGCCTCGCACTCAAAGTAGCTGGAACTACAGGTGTGCTCCATTCAGCATGGCTAATATTTTGATTTTTATTGCAGAGACGAGGTCTCACGAATTTGCCCAAACTGGTCTTGAATACCTCATTCAGGAAATCCTCTTGACATGGCCTCCCAAAGGGCTGGGATGATAGGTTTCAGCCACCATGCCTGGCCTCCTTTATTTTTAAAATGTCTTGTTTAACTGGGTGAGGTTTTTCAGGCCTGTCATCCCAGCACTTTGTTAAGGAGAGAATTGCCTGAGCCCAGGGATTCGAGACCAGTTTGGGCATATTGACGAGACTTCTGCTCTACAAAGAATTAAATTACTAGGCACACATGCTATTGTATGCCTGTATTTCCAGCTTCATTGTAGGCTAAAACCTTTATTTCCAGCTACTGGGAAGACTGAGGCATTAGGACCTCCTAAGCCTATAACTGAGGCTATAGTGGCCATGTCAGTGCACTCCGTCCTGGCAACAGAGTGATTATAAATAAATATATTTATATATTAAAGAATTAGGAGTCAATTTTTGATTTTAACTCCAGCCAAATCTTTATCCTTTCTGCTTCAAAGTCGGGTTCTCACTCTGTTGCTCAGGATGGAATGTAATGGGATGTTCAAAGCCACCGAAGCCTCAACGTACTGGGCTCTTGTGATCCATCCGCCTCAACCTCCAAGTAGCTGGAAGTACAGGCATGTGCCACCCTGCCTGGCTAATATTTTGGTTTTTATTGTAGAGACGAGGTCTCAGCGAATTGAACAAACCTGTCACAAACACATGGATTCAGACAGTCCTTTCACCTTTCCCTCCCAAAGTGCTAGGATGTCAGGAATGTGCCACTGTGCTCAGCACTTAATTTTTTTCATTTTTAACATATCCGGTTTAGCTGCATGAGGTGACGCACACCTGTCATCCCAGCATTTTGCTCGCAGACACGAGATTATTGCCTGAGCTCAGGGCTTCAAGACCAGCCTGGACAACTAGGCAAGGCCTGTGCTCTACAATAAATAAAACAACTAGCCATGCATGGTTGTGCATGCCAGTAACTCCAACCACCCTGTGTGCTAAAGCATGTCGTTCCTGCTACTGGGAAGACTTAGGTAGAAGGATCACCAGAGACAAGCAGACCATAGTTGCGGTAACCATGTGCATATGACTGCTCCCCAGCCTGTGCTACAGAGTGAGACTGTCTTCAAAAATTAAATTGAAGAATTAGGATTCAATTTTTATGTAAATTACAGTCAAAATTTTCTTTCTTTCTTTCATTTTTATGAGTCGGGGTCTCACTATGTTGCTCATGCAGGAATGCAGTGGCACGCTCATGGCCATCGCTACCTTGATCTGCTAGGCCCATGCAATTCTTCCACCTAACCCTCCAAGTAGTTGGAACTACAGTCATGTACCATCACTCCCAGCTAAGATTTTGATTTTGATTATCGAGAGGAGATCTCACCAAATTGCCCAAACTGGTCTTGAACACCTGGAATCAAGCAGTCCACTCATTGTGGCCTCTCAAAGTGCTGGGATGACTAGCATCAGCCACCATGCCCAGTCATTTTTTTTATTTTTATTGTTAAATATTTACATTAGCTGGGTAAGTTGGGCAATGCCAGTCATCCCAACATTTTGGCAGGCAGAGGTTAGAGGATTGCCTGAGCCCAGGGCTTCGAGTCCAGCCTGGGCAACTGGGCAAAACCTCTGCTCTACAATAAATAAAACAATTAGGTTGGGAAGGTGGTTCATGTCTGTATTTCCAGCTACTTTCAAGGCTAAACCCTGTAGTTCCAGCTAATGGAAAGACGGAGGCAGAAGGATCTCCTGAGCCATAACTGAGTCTACGGTGTCCATAAGCACGCAACTGAACATCCAAATATATTCTTTTATACAAAAATAATACAAAGCTTAAAATCTGAAGATGAGTAATTTGTGCTTTAAAGAGAAATATGAAGCTCTGGGGGTTGTATAACTACCTCATCACTCACCTGCTTAATGATCATTGTTATGATTTCCAAAAGGAAAGATATAGTCAATTATTTTACTGAATGTTAAAAAACATAGTGGACTACACAAGAGCTTGTATTTGGCAGAAAAAATGTCACTGTACAGTGGAAAACAACAGGTTATAATTAACAGGCCTCACTCTATGTTTTAATATTAAAATGTTGCCATGTTTTTAGGATACATTGTACTAGAAAATTAGTCTCACGTTTCCATATTTTATGAGATGATTTCATTAGCTATGGAATGTCTATTTTTGTTATTGCTAAAGGAGCTTGAGAACTTCAAATCATAATTGAAATATTCCATTGATGTGGTTGCTTAGCAACAAACTTTTATATAAGCAGACTAATCATTTTACTTAAAATTTTGTTATTTTAAACTTTTTGACTTATTTTCAGAAGATCACCTCACTGTGAAATGCATTTTATTTTTTCACAACTTTAAATGCAAATCTATCTGAGATGCATACTTCATAGATCATGGCCAAAATTGGATTTCCTTTGAATTATCTCCATGAACCAGGTTGACCTGGGAACACTGGAATTAATGAAAATTCTGTGACTAGCAGGACTTTTTTTTTTAAACCTGAAAAACAACCCAAATAATACTAGGGTTGTTAAGAGCAGCCATTAACTTTGTTGTCAATTCAAAATGCCGGGCCCTGGATCTCACATGTGCTTTCTCTCCACCTCCTACTCACTGTCTGAGACTTTCCACTTTCAATCACTGTCTCTGCCAGGAAAAAAATCACCCTACAAAACCCAACATACTAAAAATTATTTCCTTGATACATTGCTAACAATATAATAGCAAAGTTGCCCTTCCTTTTCTTACTAGTATGTAACTATTTCCACATAGATTCACAAGGAACTATGGGGTTCAGTGGACTGTGTATGAGTTCTAGTGTCATATGGAGTTGCTGCAATGTTGACTCATTGGGTGACTACCTAAATTAGTTAATGTCTCTGAACCTTAGCTTCCTCACTTACACAGGGCCATAAAAATGCATCTTACAGAGCTGCTGTGAAAATTAGAGATGATACACAGCGAGTGTCATTTGTAGATATAAGATGTAAGGAGTGAAAACATGGCTAAAAGTGTTGCTGATAGATTCTTGCACTATAGATCAAACATAATCTATAGATAAATCCATTGTTATTATACCTGCATTTGCTGGTCAATGCATCTCTCCCCACAAATACTTCCTAAACCCTTTCTCCCTATTGGTCACCATGGTGTGTTTGTGATGATACAGATTGGTGTAAGACAATACTCCCTGCTCTAATGTAGGTATTTAGTTTTGGAATGGAGAGATATTAAAGAAGAAAATTAGTCACAAATATGATGTTACATGTAATGTCAAAAAAAGAGAGATGAGAAATATTCCTAGAAATATTTACTCACCTTGATCTAGATAGTGAAATGATTATTTATTTAATGTACAGCCACTTGAATGCACATAGTTCTGTGTGTATGTTCCAGGAAGTTTGTATTTGCACCAGATTCTTCTCACTTCACTCAGTTCACATCATTTGTCTCCTAAACTGCTCCATTTTTTCCTATGGAAGTAAAGTAGCCTGACCATTGCTTAATCCCACCGAAAGCTCTCTGCAAACACACCCATAGTCCACGGCTGTGGTTGAAAAGACTTGGCAGCAGATAACCTTGGTTTGATGCTCTTTCTATTACTATTTAAGAGGGCTCAGGCAAATCTTAACAACCTAATTGGGACTGATATTCTCTTTGACAAAGGGGTATGATAATACTCTCAATGTTAAGGGGAAGAGTAAATGAGATAATGTAATGAAAATGCTGAGTATAGTACTAGGTAAAGATAAGGTGATTAATTATGTTCTCTGTTATATGTTCATCATAAAACAGACTTATATTGAGAACTGAATATATGTCAGCCATCAATTTTACTGTAGAAATGATAAGGAAAACATGTATTTTGTCCTTGACAAGCCTGAACTTTAGTAATGCAAGAACAGCATATAAAAAGATAAATAATAATAACAATATGCAAAATTTTCTTGTAGCATCTCATGGAAATAACAAAGAGAGCTATATACTTCATGGCTGTCTGGGAAGTGTTCAAGAAGGAGAGAGCATCTGGTTTGGAAGTTAGGAGAAGCAGGAGCTTGCCATGTAAAGGGATAAAGAGGAAAGATTTGAATATGAACTTGGATGAGAAATACTAGGAATTCATACTTCATATTTCAATTTTTGAATAAAAACTCATGCATTATATTTTTAACAGATTGTCATTGTGAAAGGACAAATTAGAGATTTATTATCCTCTTACTAGCCCTGAAATCACACACTTTTAGGAATGGAGTTCTATTCCAAGCATTACTGGGAATGAGGTATTTGATAATGTTATATCAGGAACATCACATTTATTATCTCCAGGAAATTACAGTGTCAGTACTGTAGACTTAATGTAGCTAATATCTACAGAAAGTAAAAAAAATCAGCAAATTCATAAATTAAGTGCTTTAAAAATCTTTCAATAATAATTTGTTTCAAGTTAAGATACTCTTTCTTGTTAAAGGCATTAATGTCCATAAGCAAATTAAACTCATTTTGTCTAAACAGATATGAACTTAAGACATCTTTATCTTACAGAGAAGCTCACACTCTACCCTTACTCTTAATGCTGACACAGGCCTAAAAGTCTTATTTAACAGAAGGTTACTCTCTACCATTATCTATGGCTCTATCAACTCATGAGTTTGTAAGGTACTCTTTTCTAACACTTATCATTGATTGCTGATCTTGGAGCTTCTCTATGTGAGAGTAACTGATCAGAGGAATCTATGATAGCTTCATTGATATTTTGATATACATATATATTGTGAAATTATTATCATAATCAAGCTAACTAACATATCCATCACCTCACATAGTTACACGGGGAGGGGGAAGGATGAGAACACTTGAAATCTCTCAGAAAATTTCAAGTAGACAGTACATCATGCTGTAGTTATGCTGTACAGTAGGTATCCAGAACTCATGTATCTTGTAACTAATTTTGTATCTTGCCATATTTTAATATATGTTATGAGAATGATAGAAAATTCATTGTCTCCAGCCGTGCAACCCTAATAGGAAGATGAATCAGTTGGCTATTGCTACATAACAAATTACTGCAAAATTTAGTGACTTCAAACAACACACATTGGGTGCTGCTGATTTAGGCTCTCACACTAGGTTGCAGTCAAAATGTCAAGTGGGTCTGTGGTCATTTAAAGACTTGACTGAGGCTGGAGTATCTGCCACTAATATGGTTGTTGGTTAGGGTGGTCTCATTTCCTCTCCATATGGGTCTGTCTGTGTAAGCTCATTTAGCTTTCTCAGAACATGTCAACTGGGTTAAAAGGGTGAGCATTCTGAGCCATAAGGCCAAACAGAAGCCATATTATCTTTCATGAATTATTTTTGAAATCTGTACGGTATCTCATCCATCATGTTCTTTTCAAATCAGTCAAAGGGATGAAAAACAGTCTGAGTCCTTTTTTATTTTTATTTTTTTGAGTTGGAGTCTCACTCAGTCACCCAGACTGGAGTGCAGTGGCTGCTCCCGGCCACTGCAGCTTCACCTGCTGGGCTCCAGCGATCCTTCCACCTCAGCCTTCCGAGTAGCCGGAATTACAGGCATGCGCTACCACACCCGGCTGATTTTTTTATTTATTGTAGAGATGAGGGCTCGCTGCCTAGGCGGGTCTCGAACCCGCAGGCTCAGGCAATCCACTCACCTCAGCCTCCCAAAGGCACGGGATTCCAGGCTGAGCCACCGAGCCCGGCTACAGTCTGAGTCTTAATGGGGAGTGGCAAGGTTCCAAATGTATGGGGAAATATGAAAATAATGTGGTGGCAAAACTTTTAGAAAATATTATCTGCTACATTGTGAATTTTCTAAACCTTAGAGTACTCAGACCAGACAAGATCTATGGAGATCCATTTAGGCCATGACTGGGGGTAGCAAGAAGGGACAGAGTGGCATAAAGACCAGTGTGTATAGCTTTTAGTCAGCCTCTATGACATAAAGGTAAATAGCTGGGACTTTTTTTTTCTTGGTTGTATTTTAACCATCTTCTTGAGTATTTTCCCATTTCATTAGGCTGCATAAAGATACAGTAATGCAAAGTCAAGAAATACATTTTGCTATGTGGTTCCCTTATTTACAAATTTCCTGCCCTCATTTCCTAGAGAGATAATTAGAAATTAAATTAACACAAATTTCCATTGTAATATGCCATATGTAAATATATATCAATATATATGTTCATATATATGTTTATATGTACATAAAGAGTATACTTTGATGCAGAATATATTTCAAATTTATCAAAAATGTGATACTTAAAAAAATTCTTTGGAAGAAATAGTCCCTCTCTAATTTTACTCTTTCCCCTCAACTTAGACCTAGGTGCGAAGTGTCTTTTGATTAATTCTGTCATCAGATGAAAAGCTCTTTTTTGGGGTCATTGGGGTTCCATGCTTTCAGCTTGCCTGATTATATGGAATTCTGTAAGAAGAGGTTTAATTTTTATGAGCAGATAAGGCAATTGAAGGACTAGAAAGATTCCATATCTCTGTTCTATTAATCAACTTGTCTTGTTAGGATAGCCATATTGCCTGTGATTAATCTTGTCTTTGATTGGCAAGATATGCACTAACATTCTTTTTTTTTTTTTTGAGTTAGAGTCTCACTCAGTCGCCCAGACTGGAGTGCAGTGGCCGCTCCCAGCCAACGCAGCCTCGCCTGCTGGGCTCCAGCGATCTTTCCGCCTCAGCCTTCCGAGTAGCCGGAATTACAGGCATGTGCTACCACACCCAGCTGATTTTTTTATTTATTGTAGAGATGAGGTCTCACTGCCCAGGCGGGTCTTGAACCTGTAGGCTCAGGCAATCCACTCACCTCAGCCTCCCAAAGGTGTGGGATTACAGGCTGAGCCACTGAGCCCAGCTTGCACTAACATTCTTTATACATCCTTTACTACCTATCAAACACTCATTCAAAGCTCTTACCAATTTATTCTGTGCATGTGTAATTTGTGTTTATATAAATATCTCAGAACAAAGTACCCAGCCAACTTGGGTTTTAAGCTGTACACGGAATTGTGAAACTAGGTAAAGCACACATACATACACACACACACACACACACACACACACACACACACACACACACACATTAAACTAGGAAGAAAAGCAAATGGGAAGATGAAAGAGAAGATCTCTTCATATGACATATGAGTATATTGAAAACTTGACCATTTAGAAAGTTGTTAATTGTTTACTAAGGAATGCTTAAGAATGTGGTAAAAAGTTACCCTCCTGACTGGTTCATTACTTTGAGACATCATCTTGTGTGACTTTTGTATAACTGCTATGGTTGGATATTGGAACATTTCCCTACTGTTACCTGCTGTACAGTCTAACTTCCCATTCCTTTTTCAAGATCCCTAATGACATGGAACCACCTTCAACCCTGTGAAAACTGGTCTCCACTCACTGCCCAAATGCACCTTCCTTTTGTTCCTCTCAGGATAGTTTTCATCTTTCTGTTTCGTAGGCTATGCTCCATGCTTTAGCTCACACTGTTCTCTCTTTATTCTTCAGAGCATCATAACTTTTATTGATTATATACTATGTACCATGGTTGACAGAGATGGAAGAAATAGTCTCTGCTTTCAAGAAACTAACATTTTTTGGGTAGTAAGCTTTTACTTTTGAAGATACAAGTATCTCAAGTTGGGTTATAGAAGAGTAATTTTTTTGAAGTATCATACATTCTCTATCGATCACATTCTATATAATCATCATCATGGCCATCATCATCCCCACACCTTGCAATTCTATGCCACTTTAAAAATTGTGAAAGATTTGTTCCTATTATCTCATTCAATTTTCTGTCAGCTTTTTTCCCTATATGTTCTTTTCTTTACTATAGATGAATAAACTGAAACTTATAAAATATGTCACAAAATTCTAACCTGCAAAGTATATTTTACTCCAGTATAGTTCCTGGAGCTGGGACTAGAACCCACATGCCCTGCTGCCTATGCTGCTTTTTCATTTAATGAATTTCACTTAATTAAGATGAGTGCTCTAAAATAGATAAAATTAGTACTGGATAAGGAAAAAATAATTTTGGATCTTGGCACAATATTAGAGATTATAACAGTTCTGAGTAAAGGGCTTTGTGTTTTTCATGACAGTGTGAAGACAACGATGTCTGGTGGACCAAGTGTAAGTTACCAGAGCCAACATTATCTATTATAGATGTCATCTAGGATCAGTCCTGTGTGTCAAAGGCAGGAATTAACCTTTTCTACTTCCTTTTTATTTTTTAATTTAATTATAAGGTCTTATGCTCCTAGATCCCAAATCTCAAGGCCAATAATCTTTGTAGTTCTAATTATCTTTTGTTACCCAAATACCATATATGATCTTGCTTCTATAAAACAATTCATTTTGAGTTTTCAATGATCCATCCTCAAGTAGAATGTTCTCTTTCCTTTTTGTACACACATCCTTGTCTTAATTAACAGCCTAACTTGTATATTGTTCTGTGTAGATTTTTTTTACAAATTGTTTGCTTTGTGGATTGATTTTTTAGCTTCTACTATTCTGTCTTTTATCATCTTTCTCCCCAGTAACAAAGTTTTAAGGATAAGAAATAATTATGCTGAGGTTACTGGTGCTTTACCAAGTTTTTCTCACTTTCTCTTTGCCCACATTTCAGGACTAAACTTTGTTGCTCCTTTGAAGTTAGATTGGTCACATAATTTGCTTTGAGCAATGAAATAAGAAGTAATGAGTTCTGGGTAGAAGTCTTGAGAACTCATCTATGATTTGTCATGTTTGCATGGGCCAGACTGGTTAATGAAACTCCAGGTTGGTGGTCCTGATTAACCCCTGGTGCCAATCTGCAATGGATATGCAACATGAAGGAGAACCGATTTTGCTGTGTAAAACCACTGAAATGTTCAGGTTGTTTGTTACTGCAACAAAACTCAGCTTATCTGTATCATCTAAGTTCTAAAATCAACTAAAGAAGCAATGTTGTGTGGTCAGTTAAAACTAGACAAGTGAAAAAATTGTTCTGCCATTTTGTTGTGTATCAGCGTGTGGGCACAGATGTGAATATTCCTCTTTAAAATAATGGTGTGAGAGTGCTTTATTTTATTTTCAACTTAAAGATATTACATCAATTTATCAAACAAATTGCTCTTTGTAGAGTCCTTAAAAATTGACTTCCTAGAGGACTCTAATCTCTACCGTTGAACACTAATGTGCTAACTTGGGGTGCGGGCAACATGGTCTACTCACAGAGTATTGCACTTGGAAATTCCTATCACCCTCTATCTTCCCTCCTTTATTTTTGTTTCTACCTTCTGATCATGCAAATATTTCTTTCATTAGATTAAAAGATGAAAATGTTTAGTTACCACAGTTAAAAGTTTCATGACCTCTGAATGTTAGCCACATTAAATTTCAGTGATTTAAAAGGAACAAACTCTGTCATTGTCAATCATCAAATGTCAAATGTCTAAAATTACTTGATGTTATGACTTTTTGAGTTTAATGGGAATTTTTCACCTTTCCTTTAACCTTTATTGGAAGTAGCAATGGAAGAGATTTCAAAATATGGCCTATATTTACATTGGCTTTGCCATTTTCTAGTGTGTTTTTTTCTTTTTGACTTTGGATACATTATTTAAACTCTTTGAATTTCTGTTTCCTCATCTGTGCAGATAACACCCCCTTCAAAAGGGATAATACACATAACACACCAAACCTAGGGCCTGGCACATAGCAGGCATGAAAATGTCTGTTTTATTTTTCTTTTCCTCAGAACAACTTATTGTTATTTTTTAAGACACATTTTAGAATGAAAAAAATCCAGAAATTTGAAAATTATGATGGGTATTAATTTTATATTGTTAATATGTTCTAGACTAATATAGTTTTCCAATTCCCTTGACATTTCCCAATTTTAGACAGTGTCTATCTTTCAAGCAGAAGAAAAATAGCAACCTTAACACCAAAGGAAATAAAATGCAAGAGGATAAGTTGTTTTCAGTGTAAAAATATAAGACAAATACAGAAGGTTTCTTTAGGTAAGACCCCTTTGCTTTATACAATTATTCATAAGGCTGTACGCAATACTGGCAGAGTACTGAGTCCATTTCTGTGGAAATATACTCATTTCTATTCAGCATGCTGGTTGCAAAGGGAATTAGGAATTCCTTTCCTAGTTTGAAAATGCAGTTCATGAATCTCAAGGAAAAAATATATAAGGAATCAGTAACTAACAGTTTACCATTAGATAGCTAGACAACTGTTAAAACATTTTGAAAAAATGAAATGAAAATTGAAATAATTGTTATTTGTGCATATCAATGAAATTCCCATAATCTCTTAGCAACCATTCCCCCCTGCTTAGAATGATGATAAAAGTGCAGCTTGGGAGGTTGCAGTAGGAATCTGGACAATGCTCGAGAAGCTGCTGTTGAATATTTAGAGATACAGTCTTTGTCTTCTGACCAGTCTTATGTTTTTTATGGAAAGTAAATGACAGGAGTAATTCAGAGGGAGCCAAAGAGGAATTCTGCCAATTCTGGAGTGCTATGTGCAGCCTAGGGTTTATAGTCTATTGATCCATATATGGGTCACACTTTTTAGACTTGTATTCATTTCTCTCCATCTTTTCATAGACCCAATCCCTCCTTATTGTCTTGCACATCATTGCTACCATACTCATTTACACTACTGTCCCAAGTATGGTATATTTGAATTGAAAATCCATCTCCTTCTCTCCACTTCTGTTACAGTAGGGGAAGTGTTTCCTTCCTGTCAATGGCCAGTGTCTGCCCTTGTCTTCAGGACTCTATCTCCTCTTTTCCACTCAAGTTCTTTGCTCCTCTAGTCATACCTTCTTTCTCCTGCTTCATCAACCTCTTACTCTTTAGCGGATATTTTCCATCAGCATTAAAACATATATTCTGTCCTCCCACCTTCATAAAAACAGAACACCCAATTGTCCCTTGACCCCCCATCCTGCTTCTGTTTGTATTTTATTTTAAATGTGCCCTGATGGATACTGGGAAGCCCTGCAGGAAAATTATACAGATGTTGGCATGAATTACATGTATGCATTAGTAAGTTAGGAAGCAAAGCATATTGTTTGCATAATAAACAGTGAAAGGATTCCCCAAGGAGAAGGGTTCCCATTCAGCCTGAAGTGAGGCAAAGGCAAACACTATGAGAAGTTCTGGATTTATTGGTCAGATGGGGGTTGGAATGGGGTGGGATGGGGGCCGGCCTGCTGCTTGAGGAATGTACTTTCCCATCAGCACCATGGGAGAAATATATGGCTTTCCTTTCCATTTACCCAGAAGTGGGGCAGCGAGAGGAGTGGTCACGGTTCAAAACATCAAAAATGGAGTCTTCCTCTTGTCATATCATCTTTCACTCTTCATGTTCAATATCAAACTTCTCCAAAAAGTCTTCATTTCTTCATTACCACCTACTTTTTACCTACTTTCCAATGGGCCTTTAGTTTCCAATATTCCACCAAACGCATTCTTGTTCAAGTCACAGATGACTCCATGTTGCCAAATACAATGACTGGTTTCCTGTTCTCATATTGCTAAATCACCAACAATCTTGGACACATCTGGCTACTTTATTCTTCTTGATGATTTTTTTCTGTTTCTGTGAGATCACATTCCCCAAACTTCCTCTTATTTTCCTGGTTGCTCTTCTCAGTCACCTTCACTTGATACTTTTCCTTTCTCCACCCTGAAAAACTTGGAGTCATTTAGGACTCTGTCCTCTTTTCTATTTTATGTCAACCCCAATGCCATAGCAGAATACACTGCTATCTGTGCCTTAAAATATCTATATGCTGATGCAAATGTATATATCTCCTTATAGATATTTCATGATTTCCAGGTTTAAGATTCAGGCTATTTCAAAGTTCTAGTTGGACTTCTCACAGACATCTGAATCTTAAAATTCCCCATGGAAAGTTAGATTCCCCTCCCAAAATATGTTCCTCCAACTATCTCCTCTATTTCAGTAAATGGGATCGAGCTCCCATAACTAAAGCTAGAAACCTAGAATCATTATGGATTTCTTCCATTCCCTCACCTCCCACGTGTACTCCATCAGCACATCTCATTGTTCCACCCCCAAATGTAGCTCCGCCTGCTCACTCTGCCTAGAGCAAGCCACCACTTGCCTTAAGCCATCATCACTTTTTCCCAGGTCTACTGTGGTAGTCTTGGAACTTTTCTCCACATTTCCACCCTTTCCCCTCCAATCCAGCTCCTCAGAGTAATTGGAGTGATACTTAGGAAATAAACCAGATCACATCACTCTCCTGATTAAATCTTTCTAATATCTTATGGAGTAATTCCTGACTTCTCATCACACCACACACAGTACTCTCTGTACAGCTGACATTGATTAGGTGATTATTCTGCATCATGCACTATTCCAAATGATTTCTAGGCACTCATCTGCTAAATATTCACACCAGCTTTGTGATCTAAATATAATTATTGCTTCCATTTTTTTTCTGCAGAAAAAAAATGAATCATGGGGATGTTGAGTAACCTGGCCTAAGGGGGCAAAACTAGAAAACAGTGGAGGTGGTATTCAAACCCAGGTCACCTGGCTCCAGAGTTCACCTTCTAACCACCACATTTTCCTGCTTTTCATGAGAAAATACATGGTCAAAGAAATGAGAGTGATTATTCAGGGAGGTATGAAATAAATGGTCATTCGACTATTTCTAAATTCACCTGGAGGAGAAAAGTCCCTGCATTACAGTTCAGAACTAAGATGCTTTGGCAACTTAGCACAGTTTTTCTGCCAGCAGTGAAACTGGGCTTAAGCTTGAATGATAATTTCCTTCTTTTCTTTCAGCTCTAGCACGCTGTCAGCATGGCAACCACGAATTCCAACCTGACAGTGTCGTGCTGCTTGCAGATGGCAGAGAGAGGGCAGCAATGACAAAATGAGAGAAAGTGCAAGGCAGTGTGCTACATCATTGCCACGGGCACTTAGCAGAATCGAGGTCACCCTCCTTGTCAAGATATAAAGGGTTACCACTGTCCCCTAGCACTAATGCTTACATTATTGGCCCCAGTATTCTGTTCTCCGTGACTAATCGATTCCATAAGCCATTCTGATAAGTTCTAAAATGGCAAGTCATCAGAATCAGAAAAATATCAATATAGAGACCTGCTCCGTACAGGACAAAGTGTGGGACATGGATTGAATGAGGCCTGATTCCTGTCATTAAAACTAGAGTCTGAGATAAAGACTTTCACTGAATAAAACAAAAGTCAGTATGAGAGAATGTTACACAAAATGTGCAAAATGCTGTCAGAACATAGAGGAGAAAGGGACTAATTCTGCCAGAGTAAATGGGGAAGCTTCATGGAGTAAGTAATCAGCATTTACAAATTTAACAAATATGAATTGAATGTCTACTATATTTTGGGCTTCAGGTGGTTACCTCATTTTTAAAATAGTATTTATTAGATTAATTTGGATAGAAAATAGCATTTAATATTTTGACTGTTTACAAGTAATACTTATTTCTGAAGATTTGAAAAATTATGATCAGCTTGTTAATTCTATCTCTTTTGAATGCTCACCTGTAAAAATGAGGGAAAGGAGGAACAAGAAGGAAGGAAGTCAGTTGCTTCTGCTCTGCTTTGGAGTGAGATGTCCAGGAACAAACTGTTCTCAATCATCAGGTATTGAGACTGCCAGTAACAAACTGTTCTCAATCATCAGGTATTGAGACTGCCAGTGTATATGTAACATTCTGGAAATGATACTGGAACATTAAATTATGATTCTTATAAGAAAACAGTCCTGTGTACTGACTTGAAAACATTTTTGAAAACAGTCTCTTTTGATGATTTGTTTAAATTTTTCTTATTAAATGGCTATCTTGTTCTTTCTGCAAAGTCCTTCCAGTGTATTCCAAATTACATAGTCCCTTTTTACAACTGAGATGGGAAATATCTACCATGACATGCTCTGAACTAGACATAATAGGTATCCTGGGAAGGAGTCAGGAAACACAAAAGAAAATAACTGCAAAGACAGTAGGATACATGCACAAAGTCAGCTGAAGCTGAAGTGTGACACAGTTAGAACACTGTTCAAATCAAGTTCTTGATCTTCAGTAAATCTGGTTTTGTTGTAGGATTTGGGGGTGAGGAGATACCGGGAGGAAGTTTGAGGAAAAGAGTTTTATAAATGTTGTTTTTTGAAGGTGATCCCATAGTCAACACTGTTGTTTCAGTCCATCATTTCTAGATCCACTTGAGAGACATTGGTTTGGTTTACATGGCTGGCATAGAGTCCTTTTCCTACCGCACTGGCCCTTGAAGGTTTGTGCTTGGGTATGTGATTTGGTACAATTTAGTAAGTTCTCAGAAACCTACACTCCCTAGATTATGTACCTGCCCTTATGTAAATACATTTTACTCTGTCTTCTGACCCTTAAATATCTATGTTATGGTCAAGAATAAAAACACAACAACAACAATAACAAAATATGATCTTGAATGCTGTGAATGGGTTCAGAATACTTTGGATTCAGAAAGTTCTGACTTTTAATTTCTATTAGTTCCCTAACTAGTAGTGTAAACTTGGGAAAGCTACTTGATGCCTCTAACCCTCACTTCCTTTATGTATACATCAAGAGACCTAGAAGACTTTCTAGTGTTAAGAAAATAAAACAAAATAATTTATATAGAAGAGTGATGCATGGTCAGCACTTTGTTCCGCAGAGGGCAAAATGTAATGGCACCAAGTCCTAGGGTCACAATCAATCTTGATCTTTTCTGCTGATGGTTTGCATTGCTAATTAGTCTAGCTGAGTGGAAAGAGCAACATCACATTGTGCCACCCAAATTCCCCTAAAGGAACTAGGCACTGATTTCTAAGTGATTGGCAGTATTGGTTGCTAACAGTTAAAGTCTACTACCCTCTGCTGAAAGGTGCTGATTCTTTTTTGTTTTTGTTTTTGTTTTTTGAGTTGGAGTCTCACTCTGTCGCCCAGACTGGAGTGCAGTGGCCACTCCTGGCCACCGCAGCCTCGACCTGCTGGGCTCCTGTGATCCTTCCGCCTCAGCCTTCCAAGTAGCCAGAATTACAGGCATGCGCTACCATGCCCGGCTGATTTTTTAATTTATTGTAGAGATGAGGTCTCGCTGCCCAGGCGGGTCGGTGCTGATTCTTTACCTGGGATTCTGTTCCTTTCCCAGGGACAATCTACATTCTGTGGCTAATCCCTTTTGAGTGGTAGAAGGGTTTGGCCTTCTTGCCTCAATCAAAAACACCTCTGAAGAGCTTTTCACCTTTAGAGATTTCTGAGTGATCGGCAGAGGTCACTGTTGGAACTGCACCTCAGTTTGCTTTATCCTTCTGTTCATCTTGCTTCGCTTGCTTCCTCACAGTTGTTCCTAAGAACACATCTCAATAAACCTGCTGCAGGAGCATCTCAGCATCCTAGAGTCTCTTTCTTCAGGATCCCAAGGGAAATAGGAGGCCTCTTCATTCTTCCACACCATTTTGTGGAGCATTCTTCCTGAAAAAAGGGGTGCAAGGCCCTAGAGGTGGAATTTCACAGAGACTCCCTAAAGACCTATGGTGAGAGTAATAGCTTGCAAATCAAAGACCAAATGGCTATTTCGTTTGTGTAATCAGGTTGGTTCTTTCTTCTGTCTAAAGTTCTCAGGCTTCTCTAAGTCTTACTATATTTTTGGTTCACATAGTCTTATTCAGTCCAGACTGATTAAATTCCTTGCTTCCTCTACCCTGGAGAGCAAGGTTAGGAATTGAAGACAGCTGCTCCTGACATGAAGTCCACACATTCCTTTTACCCAGGGCTTTTTAAGAGGAAGTGACAGACATTTTACCAGGGCAGTATGAAGAGATACGAATGAGGAAATAGAATGTGAGTTTCAGAAAAGATTGCCTGTCTATGGAATGTGATTTTGAAGTGTATTACCTAGCAAGATCACAATAGATTTTTGAAAAATTCAAAGAAGCACACTTACATTTTTTTTTTTTTTTGAGTTGGAGTCTCACTCTGTCTCCCAGACTGGAGTGCAGTGGCCGCTCCTGGCCACCGCAGCCTAGACCTGCTGGGCTCCGGCGATCCTTCCGCCTCAGCCTTCCAAGTAGCCAGAATTACAGGCATGACGCTACCACGCCCGGCTGATTTTTTGATTTATTGTAGAGATGAGGTCTCACTGCCCAGGCAGGTCTCGAACCCACAGGCTCAGGCAATCCACTCACCTCAGCCTCCCAAAGGCGTGGAATTACAGGCTGAGCCACCAAGCCCGGCTCACATTTACATTTTTTAAGAGATATAGATTAAATCAATGCCAGATTGCCAAAGGTTAACGAATTTAAGACTATACACAAGACTTTTGGCTTAGGAAGATTTCCTTGTTAGTGGAACAGGTTTAAATAAATCATCTAAGCAAACAGTTGTCAATGCTCACTCATTACATGCAAGGCACTGGTTTTGTCATTTGGGGTTTGTGAAGGATGATTCCTACTTCTGAAAAGGGTAAGTTTTGACTGAGGTCATAAGAGATATTGCATAAAAACTTCAACCACATAACTTCAAATGTTCTGAAGGTAATTCTAAAATCTTGATGATTTTTGAAATCATATGCCAGGCAGGTTGCCAGGACTACCTGTTATAACTGCCTGTGGTACAAAACCTATATAAAGAGAACAGATTTCTTAGTACACCAACTAGTTCAACCAACTATTATCACCCACAAAAAGTAGACAACTGAGGCTTTTGTTTGTTTGCTTGCTTATGTTCTTGAATAGCCAAATCTGTATCTGAGACATTTAAGGGCAAAGTGACTAACGTTCTAGAGTCAGTGCTTAGTCTGATTTTAAAAACAAAGGTCCAACACCAAAGAACATCAAATGTCAAGAAAAAAAGTCTGCTTTTACATATCAGTATTTCACTCTGGTAATGTGCCATTCAGGCTGTATCAGCAACTATTGAACTCTTAAATCTTTCCAAGTGCTATGTATTACAGAAAATAGAAAAGTTATTAAACTTATACCTATAAGGAAATATGAATCTATAAAATCTAATCAACTAAAATTAAAAGTTTCATATTTCATAGTATTTATAATGAGAATAGCAACTCTAAAAGCATACATTTATTAAAAGAAAAAACAGTAACTGCAGTCATTTTTAGGCAATAGAAAAACTTTTCGGCTTTTAGAACAGATAGTCTGCCTTCAGAAGCATTCCTGACTGTGCAGGAATGAATTATAAATTTTGGTATGCAATTGGGTCTTGTTGGTTAACCAAATAGAACCATTTTCAAAATAAATACATTGTATGTTAAAGTACTTTTAAAGCAATAAGGATGATAGCTGACTAAAGACATTACATGACTGCTGCTCTCCGCAAAAGAAACTTAAAAGGAGGAGTGGTCCTAGGGCTTTGAGGGTCAGTCTGAAAATCCAGACTGAGGTTCACCTAACAGTTACCTGAGGATGCAGAGGATAGACAGTTCCATGCCCTGGACACTGATAGAAGCAGCCCCATCATGAATTGGGAGTGGCTCTTGGAGAAGAAAGGGGTGAGTTCAAGGGACAGTCTTTTTTCTGCACACTTCACACAAGCCTCTGCAGTCCCAGTCAGGGGAGAGACACCCTAGGCCTTATACCTCTGCACCCCTCCCACACCAGCCATGTATAGAGACCTGCCCTAAAACAGGATAGAGGCACCATGGGATCCACTGGAGGCCAGGGAAGCCCAGTTCTTGCTGGTGGTTGCATGTTTCCTGCAGAACCTTTCTGTGGGGTGGTCTGTACCACGTGGATAGTTTCCCTTCCCTTTCTGATGCCCAGGAGGAATGATGCACCTACTTTTGTGAGAGTTTTCCTGGGCCAGCATCCCTTGTGGTCCCAGATCAAGCCTGCAGATGTGACTTGCCCTCAGGGTGATAACCTTTTCCACAGTGCAGGGTGGGAACCAGGAGGTGGGGCAGCCCTGACTACCTATAGGAGAAATACTAACTCTCCACTAAGGAGATAGCTGCTTTCCTTCTACCCCTGGTTGAAAGGGAAGATCTCACCTAGACAGGAGAAGGATATCCTACACCCAAGAGCACCTGTGTCAGAGTAGACACGAGCCTTCTCCTGGTCACCTACCATTCCTGCTGATGAGGCGTATAGGCTAGGGAAGGGGATGCCAGAGCTCCTGGACAGACAAGGCCCCTGGAGCTTGTGCCAGAAGTAGGGGAAAATCTCTGAGCTATAGGAAAGGACCTGCACTGTCCCCATCAGACTGCACCAGTAAAGCAGTGCTAGATGACTTCCTCCCAGGTCACCATCCTTCCTGCCACTGTTGTCCCCCACTCAGGAGGACCAGAGAATGGAGTTCAGAAAAAAACAAAACAACAATAACAAAAATCCACCACCACCACCAACAACAAAATGCAAACTGTTACCTCAATAGTAGCAAATTTATCTAATATAACAATAACAAAGCAAAGAATAAAAAGAGAAAAGTCTGCCTTCATAGATGAGGAAGAAACAGAAAACAAACAAACAACAACAAAAACAAAAACTACTGGCAATCCCCAAAGCTGTAAGGAGTTGACAACACAAACGAACTTTCTAGATCCCAAGCAATGGAACCCATCGAGAAAAACCTGTCCCTAATGACAGACATCGAATTCAGACTATGGATAGCAAAGACACACTACAAGATCCACGAGAAGGTGGACATACAGATCATTCAGGGCACAAAAACAGTGAAAGGTGAATTGATCATTATAAGAAAGAACCAAAATGAACTTCTGGAAATGAAGAATCCTCTCCTGGAATTTTAAAACAAAATAAAAAGCTTTAACAGCAGAATCAACTAGACAGAAAAAGGAATCTTTGAACTTGAGGACTGAATTATTGAATTAACCCAGTTTGACAAAAACAAGGATAAAAGACTTAGGAAGAATGAACAAAGCCTGTGGGAGATCTGGGATTATGTAAGGAGTTTAAAACTATGGTTGATTGTCATATCAAGAGAGAAAGAGAAACATAGAAGCACCCAGATTTATAAAACAGCTGCTAATTAAACTAAGAAAGAACATAGACAGCCAAACAATTATAGTTGGAGACTTTAATGCCATGCTAACAGCTTTACACAGAACATCAAGGCAAGAAACAAATAAGGAAATCCAGCAGCTTAATTTGACACTACCAATTGGAATGAATAGACATCTACAGGACATTTCACTCAGCAACCACAGAATATACATTCTTCTTAGCAGCACATGGAACATACTCCAAGATTAATCACATAATCAGACATAGATCAAGATGAACAAATTTCAAAAGATTGAAACCATGCCAAACATCATCTCAGAGTACAGCAGAATAAAAAAAATTATCATCACCAATAGGAAACTTGCAAAGCACACACATTTATAGAAGTTAAGCAACATACTTCTTAATGACTTTGGGGTTAATACTGAAATCAAAACAAAAATATAAGGATTCCTGGAAATAAATTAAAACAAAGACACAACACATCAAAACCTCTGGGAGACCACAAAAGTGGTGTTGAAAGGGATGTCTTTAACATTGCGTGCACATGTGAAGCAAGTAGAGAGTTGTCAAGTAAACAGTCTAATATTGTACCTAAGGGAGCTGGAAGGACAAGAGCAATCCAATCCCAGAATGAGGAGAACAATGAACATAATCACAATTAAGTCACAGATAAATGAAATAGAGACCAAAACAAAACAACCTTACAAAAGATCAACGAGATGAAAAGCTAGTTCTTTGAAAGGATAAATTAGGCTGGGCTCAGTGGCTCAGCCTGTAATCCTAGCACTTTGGGAGGCTGAGGCAAATGGATTGCCTGAGCCCATGGGTTTGAGACCAATCTGGGCAACTTGGCAAAACCTTGTCTCTACAATAAATCAAAAATGAGCCAGGCAGGGTAGCACGTGCCTGTAGTTCCGACTACTTGGAAGACTGAGGCAGAAGAATCACTGGAGTCCAGCAGGCTGACGTTGGGGTGATCATGAGTGTGCCACTGTACTTTCAGCCTGGGTAAATTAGATTGACAGGCCCCTGGCCAGATTACACCCCCCCAAAAAAAGAGATAGAAAATTTGAATAAACGCAATTAGAAACTAAAAAGAGTATGTTATCACCTACCCATAAGAAACACAAAATAGTATCAGAGATTGGCACGATCACCTGTATGTGAGTAAGCTAGAAAATCTAGAGAAAATGAAATTCCTAGAATCACATAACTTCCTAAGATTGTAACAGGAAAAACTGAAACCCTAAATAGACCAATAACAATCTAAGAAATGGACTCAGTAATAAAAAACTTTCCCACCAAAAAAAAGCCCTGGGTCAAATGGTTTCTCACCTGAATTCTCCAAGGCTTAGAAAGAGCTGATACCAGTCCTATTGGTAGTACTATAAGCAATTGAGAAGGAAGGAGTTCTCCCTTATGCTATGAAGTCAATATCATCTTGATACTTAAAAACCCAACAAGGAAAGAAAACCACAGGCCAATTTCCCTGATGAACTCTGATGTAAGAATTCTCAACAAGATTTTAGCACATTGCATTCAACAGCACATTTTATGGATCATATATCATGACCAGATGGCTTCATTCCTGAGATGCAAGGCTGGTTCAGCATATGTAAATCAGTAAATGTAATCTACCACATAAGCAGGTGTAAAACAAAGCACTGCATGATTATCTCGATAGATTCAGTAAAATCCAACATATTTTCTTGATGAAAACCCTGAAACATCTAGGCATTAAAGAAATATTCCTCACAATAATAAGAGCCATCTGTGACAAAACTTCAGCCAGAATCATACTTAATGGATAAAAGATGAAATATTCCCTCTAAGAACTGGAACAAGACAAGGATGCCCACTCTCACCCTTCTTTTTTTTTTTTTTTTTTGAGTTGGAGTCTCACTCTGTCACCCAGACTGGAGTGCAATGGCCGCTCCCGGCCACCGCAGCCTCGACCTGCTGGGCTCCGGCGATCCTTCCGCCTCAGCCTTCCGAGTAGCCGGAATTACAGGCATGCGCTACCACGCCTGGCTGATTTTTTGATTTATTGTAGAGATGAGGTCTTGCTGCCCAGGCGGGTCTCGAACCCACAGGCTCAGGCAATTCGCTCACCTCAGCCTCCCAAAGGCACGGGATTACAGGCTGAGCCACTGAGCCCGGCCTCACCCTTCTTATTTAACATAGTACTGGAAGTCCTAACCAGAGCAATCAGGCAGGTGAAAGAAACTAGGGGTATCCAAAAAGAAAAAGAAGTTAAATTATTCCACTTTGCAGATGATATGATTCTGTATCTAGAAAATCCTAGAGAGTCTGTCAAAAACCTCTTTGAACTGATAAACGACATTGTAGTGTATTGGGATAAAAAATCAGTTGCATATCTATACAACACTAAGCAGGCCGAACATCAAATAAAAAACACAGTCTCATTCACAACAGCCACACACAAAAATGTATCTTGACATTAATCTAATTAAAGGGTGAAAGAGCTTTACAATGAGAACTACAAAACACTGCTCAAAGAAATCAAAGACAACACAAAGGGAAGAACAGTCTATGCTTATAAATTGGAAGAATCAATATCATTAAGATATCCATTCTACCCAAGACAATCCACAGATTCAAAGCAATCCTTATCAAACTACCAATGTTGTTTTTCACAGACCTAGAAAAGACAATACTGAAATTCATATGGAAGCAAAAAAAGAGCCCGGATAGCTAAAGCAATCCTTAGCAAAAGAAATAAAACTGGTGGCGTCATACTTCCAGACTTCAAACTTTGCTACAGGGCTACAATAACCAAGACATCATGCTGCTGATACAAAAATAGACACATAGGCCAATGGAACAGGACAGAGAATCTGGAAATAAAACCATAGACCGTCAATCAACTCATCTTTGACAAAGCCAACACATAGGAAAAGGAAAAGGAAAGGGAATCTCTATTTAGCAACTTGTTGGGAAAACTGGCTAACCACATGCAGAAGAATGAATCTGAATCCCTACCTATAATCATATAAAAGAGTTAACTCGAAATGGATCAAGGATTTAAATGTGAAACCTTAAACAATAAGAGTCTTAGAAGAAAACAGAGAGAACACACTTCTGGACATTGGCCTAGTCAATGAATTCATGACCAAGTGCTTAAAAGAAAATGCAGCAAAATCTAAAATTGACAGGTGAGATCTTATCAAACTAAAAAAGTTTTTGCACAGAAAAAAAAATCAAGCAAGTAAAGAGACACGCTCTAGAATGGGAAAATAATATGTGCAAGCTATGTACCTGACAAAGGCCTAACATCCAAGCTATATAAGGAACTCATATGATCTGACAGAAAACAAAAATAACCCCTTTAAAAAGTGAGCCAAGGACATGAACAGACATTTCTCAAAGGAAGATATACAAGCAACTGGCAAACGTGAAAAAAAAATGCTCAGCTTCACTAATCATCAGAGAAATGCAAGTCAAAACTACAATGAAATTCCACCTCACACTGGTCAGGATGGCTATTATTAAAAAGTCAAACAACAACAGGTATGGCGAGGCTTCTACATTGTTGGTAAGAATGTAAGCTATTTCGGCCTTTGTGGAAAGCAGTGTGATGATTTCTCAAAGAACTAAAAATTGAGACACCATTCAACCCAGCAATTCTACTATTGGAAATATACCCAGAGGAATATGTCATTCTACCAAATAGACACCTGCACACCGTTGTTAGTTGCCGCACTATTCACAATAGCAAAAACATGGAACCAATCCAGATGCCCATTGAAAGTGGATTGGATAAAGAAAATGTGGTACATATGAGTGATGGAATACTGTGCAGCCATAAAGAAAAGCAAAATCATGCACTCTGCAGCAACACAGATGCAACTGGAGACCATCATTCTAAGTGAACTATCACAGAAACAAAAAACTAAATACCGCATGCTCTCACTCATAAGTAGGCACTAAACATTTGGGCATATGAGCACAAAGGTGGGAATAACTGATGGTGGGCACTGCTAAAGGAGGGAGAGAGAAAAAGGAGCATACAACCACCCACTGGATACTGTGTCTACTACTAGGAGGTAGAGGGCTCACTAGAAGCTCACAAATACCCAAGAACCTACAATAAATTTTAAAAATAAAAGTAAAGTGCTTTGAAAACACTTGTTGTCAGCCAGGCTCGGTGGCTCAGCCTGTAATCCCGCACCTTTGGGAGGCTGAGGTGAGTGGATTGCCTGAGCCTGTGGGTTCGAGACCTGCCTGGGCAGCGAGACCTCAACTCTACAATAAATCAAAAAATCAGCCAGGCGTGGTAGTGCTTGCCTGTAATTCCGGTTACTTGGAAGGCTGAGGCGGAAGGATCACCGGAGCCCAGCAGGTCAAGGCTGCGGTGGCCGGGAGCAGCCATTACACTCCAGTCTGGGAGACAGAGTGAGACTCCAACTCAAAAAAAAAAAAAAAAAAAAGGAAGAAAAAAGAAAAAGAAAAAACTTCTTGTCATTTGTTTGAAGTAGATTTTCTTCTTGTCAAGTAAAATTTTATCTAAAATCCAAACAGGTAAAAATTGTGCTTTATTAAAATACATTTTCTATTATGTATTTAATAAAATACACTTACATATTTGAATTGGAGCTTCTTGGATAACCACAAACGTTTAATTCAGCACCCCAATTTTTGTTTATTTTTTGAGTTGCACGATATGGAGAAAATTTCCATTCACATAGATTATGTGAACATAGTTCCTTTTAAACATAGCATCCTGCAATCACAGTATACTTTTCAAGCAGATACGAGAAGAGTTATATTTGGAGGTTTGTCACAATGCAGGTTTGGCTACAAGCATTAACATATTGGGTTTCTCTAATGTACGATAATTTGGGATTGATGATGTATGTTGCTTATAATATTTTTAAATATAATTTTCTTTCCATAGCAGTTAGAGGTTCACAGCTGAGTTGAGAGGAAGAAGCATAAATTTCTCATCTTTCTCTTGATCCCACACATGTACAACTTCCCCTATTATTAATATCTCCCCCTCTGCGGTGGTTCATTTGTTCCATTTGATGTGCCTACACTGACACATCTTTATCACCTAAAGTTTATGCTTTGTATCAGGGTTCATTCTTGGTGTTGTACATCTATGGATTTGGATAAATGTAATGACATGTATCCACCATTATAGTATCATACAGATTATTTCACGTCCCTAAAAATTCTCTGTGCTTTGACTATTCATTTGTTATTTGCCTCTACTCCCTGGAAGCCACTGTCTTACTGCTTCTGTAGCTTTGCCTTTTCCAGATTGCCATATAGTTGGTATTATAGAATTTGTAGGCTTTTCAGATTGGCTTCTTTCACTAAGTAGTATTCACTTACATTTGTTATTATTTTTTCATGGCTTGATAGCTCATTTCTTTTTAGTACTTAGTAAAATTCCATTGCCTGGATGTACTAGAGTTTATCTAGTTGCCTACTGAAGGACTTTGCGGTTGCTTCCAAGTCTTGAAAATTAATTATGAATAAAGCTGCTATAAACATCTGTGTGCAGGTTTTTGTGTGGATGTAAGTTTTCAATCTTCTTGGGAAAATACCAAAGAATAAGATTGCTGGATCATATGGTAACAGTATATCTAGTCCTATAAAAAACTGCCAAACTCTCTTCTGTAGTAGTTTTTAAATTTAGTTTATAAAACATAAAAATAAAATTTGAATGAAATGTTTATAGATTTCTAAAACGCTTTTTTCAAGGGTAGGCAAATCTCTGTCATAGTGCACGATAAGAAATCAAAACAGTAAGGATGTGCAACAACAGGGATGCTTTTTCACTGCTGGTGAAAATGCAAAGTTGTGCAGCCACTTTGAAAGATAGTTGGGCAAAACATAAACATCAAAAAATCAAAACAATGATATCTCTCCCAAGAGATTAAATTAGGAAACAAATGAAAGTATATTGGTTAGATATAAATAAGACTTTTAAAAATTGTCAACAATAGTTTTTATTTATTTTTTTAAAAATTTGACTCTACTACTTATTTTCTATGCCATCTATGACCATTTATTTAACCTTTTAAATTTTTATCTCATCTGTAAATTGGAAAGAATATATACCAATGGGAAGTAATAAGTTGTCATGAGAATAAAGCAAATTAACATATGCTATGTCCTAATGCCTTTCTTTTAATTATAAATTATGATTAATGTTATTGTTTATCTAATTACAAACCCTGTTAACTGTTTGTATCATTGTTCCCCTGCTCCACACAGTGAACAAGCAAACAGTTTATTTGTAATGAAGGTCTTTAAAGAACCATCTCTAAGGGGGAGCATAGTATATCCCACTGTGTTTCTTGCCTTTTATCCTGAACATTTGTATCTAAATCATTAAAATTTAATTACATTAATAAAGTGTAATTAAAATGGAAATTGGATGACCATAAAGAGGATGGCATGAGACTCAAAAGGCTGTGCTTACAGTTGCCTGCAGAACTTCTCTGAATGTATCACACATAGCTGCCTCTAAAAAGTAAACTCCTTAACCTGGGACTTCCTAGAAGTTCTTTACTCATCATGGAAGATAGAAGGCTGGCAGTTAAATTTGATTCCTCCTTTTCTTACTTCTATGTAAATCAATTGTCAAGTCCTGGCAGCATTCCTGCTTAACCATCCCTACTTCTACTGCATAATTTAGGCTTTTATCATGTTCTTCCAGGATTAAATAAATGACTCCCAATTCCATGCCTTTAACCTTCCACAAGTCTGAGCAAGCTATCTTCTTCCTGAAAACACATCAATGCCTCAGGTATTTGTCTATGGAGTAAAGACCAAACTTCAGAGATCTCGTTTCCACATCTCTCCATGCTTATTTTTTCATTGCTCTACACGTCTAATTGATTTCTCTTCAACACCAAACTGCTTGTAGTGCTGGTTCACACCACAGGGTTTCATTCTATGTCCTTGGAGTTCTTCCATCTTTCATCTGAATAACCCAGCTCAGGTATATATCATTTTCAGAAGGTCTTTTCTAAGTGATACATCCCCTCTCTTCTCAGTCTCCTTCCAAATTAGTTTAGGTTCTCCGTTTTTTTTTTTAGTTCCTATGGGTGCCTAGTCATTTCCTATCATTGTACTTACTATGAGACATTGTCAATCTCTGGGCATTGATATCCTTCTGAGAACTCCTTGAAGAAAAGGCATTGTAACTTATTGACTCTGTGTCTTATCGACTCAGTGTCCAGAGTTCTTCTGGCCCCTAGGAGTCAGATAAAAAGTATGTTTTCCACACATAAAATAAATGAATGTTTGGGTGGCCAATAGTCTCACTCTTTCTCTGTGTAATCAGAGGTTAGTCAATAATGTATTAAACGTATTGGCAGTTCAGATTTGTTGATTGCTTGCTTTTAAGAACAAACTAGCCGGGCTCGGTGGCTCAGCCTGTAATCCTGCACCTTTGGGAGGCTGAGGTGAGTGGATTGCCTGAGCCCGCGGGTTCGAGACCCGCCTGGGCAGCGAGACCTCATCTTTACAATAAATCAAAAAATCAGCCAGGCGGTAGCGCATGCCTGTAATTCCGGCTACTTGGAAGGCTGAGGCGGAAGGATCACCAGAGCCCAGCAGGTCGAGGCTGCAGTGGCCGGGAGCTGCCACTGCACGCCAGTCTGGGCAACAGAGTGAGACTCCAACTCAAAAAAAAAAGAACAAACTATTCTGCTTTTCTTTTGCCCTGAGGTTTGTCTTTATAGAACCCCCACATAGAATACATTTAGGTAATTACACCAAACCCTTATAGTAGTGGGAAGTTTCTGTTTATTGGACCTAAACAATTATGGATGTTTGTGCGTGTCCCAGTGCCCTGTAGGTGGGTCAGTTAATGCGTGAAGCATAATGTTTAACTGATGGATAGTCCATGGCATAATTTGACTTCCTCAGCCAGAATTTTATTGGTAAGCTCAGTAGGACATCTAAAGCTGACCATATCTTTATATTCCTGAGCATTTACTGAGCACTCCTTGAGGGCATGGAAATGTACCAGTACAATTGTGGGGGATGAGTGCACAGTGGTGGTAGAGTTATATGAAAGAGAGATTTAAAAGCCTTCTGTTACTTTCCTACTGAGTTTTGGTGGATCTGGATACTATAAAGCCCTGATTACATCATAACAGAAGGATAAATGAGCTGAAAAAGGTCAAGGAATGACAATTTAGATTACTTCAGAGATGTAAAGATTTAGAATAAGACCATTACATTACCAAGTAAACAAAACCCACAACTATGTGCTGTACTCCCCATGTCCTAGGAGGTGATTGGAAATATACATATTATATATCCTTTTTTGTACCAATTACTATCTAACGTGTTGTATAATTTACTTTTTATTTTATTTGTGTCTGTTTACTCCACTGCAATGTAAGCACCATGAGGGTAAGGTTTTTGTTTTGCTTTCTTTGTTCTTGTATTCTGAGTCCTTAAAACGGTATGTGTAAAATGATAAGAATTCAATAAATATGTTCTGAATGAATGACTGGTTTAGTAAGATGCATTATAGCCATATCAAATACTATTGAGAATTGCATCATTGAGAATAGTTAATCCCATGTTCTGAAAAATGCTTTTGGTGTTATCACTTTTCCCTTTCAAGGTAATTAATCATTCTCTGTCTGGATTTTCAGATAATTATTAAATCTGGAATTGCCTGAAATAAATTCAAGTATTTATTGAGCACGAATACCGAACCAAGTACTGTTTATCACTGCATTTTTAGATTCTTTTTATTTTAGTATCACCATAAGCTTAGCATCATTCTATTATATATTATCATATTTCCATAGAAATAAGCCTTACCATTTTAAATATTGTAGGCAAGACTTGCATTAAACTATGAACTGAAAATACAATGAAAACAATTTAATAATCCTGAAATAAAACCATATTTACTTTTTTCTAAGCCCTGAATAAATAAGCAGCCATCATACTTACATACACAAAAACCAAAAACACCTAGCAAATTAGTTCAAATAGCAACGCTGCAATATTCTCAATAGAGTTGCTACTTAATTTATTGAAGTATTTTATTGGAGGGGAAGAAACTTCCCTAGTCAGTACCAATGTAGTCGAACATCACTTGAAGTATTAATTTGCTTAAAATGTACTTCCAATAAAACCATATTTATTTACTGAACAGCAAATGATATATATCTGCTGTTTGCACTTTTTAGAGTATAATGAAGCTAAACAGATAATGTGTTTTGTTTCTGTTACAAACAATGCCAGCATACTGTTATTTTCAAGACATATATTTAAATAGATTGGAATATTATATTGAAAGTTTATTTCCAATGATGCTCTATCTGTTAATCCACAATCTTTTTTTTTTTTTTTTTTGAGTTGGAGTCTCACTCTGTCACCTAGACTAGAGTACAGTGGCTGCTCCTGGCCACCGCAGCCTCAACCTGCTGGGTTCCGGCGATCCTTCCACCTCAGACTTCCAAGTAGCTGGAACTACAGGCGCGTGCTACCACGCCCGGCTAATTTTTGATTTATTGTAGAGATGAGGTCTCACCAAGTTACCCAGGCAGGTCTCGAACCTGTGGGCTCAGGCAATCCACTCACCTTGGCCTCCCAAAGTGCTGGGATTACAGGTAGAGCCCCCGAGCCCGGCCAATCCACAATCTTTTATACTGAACACCTCTCTTACAAGCTGAGCTTTGACAGTAATTAACACTATGCCTTTAAGTTGATTTCTTTCTGGGCCTCAGATTTGTTATCTGTTAAACAGTCTTGGAAGTTTCTTCTTTCACTAAAATTTTATTAAAAATTTCATAATTATTTGTACAATTTAGAAAACAAGCACAGAATGTGGAATAATGACATTCAACTTACCTTAAAAATTTTTATTGCAAATCAGATACATTGTAAGACCCTTTTCCCAATGATTTGCCATTATTTTTGACTTTCAGTTTCCATGTATTTGCATAATATGAATAAATAGTAGTTTGAGGCTTTCAAAAATAGAAAAGAAGGATTGTATATTTATCAGGGGGTTTTTTTCATTCAATTTTCATTTAGGAAGAAATGTTTTTGATGGAAGAAAGGAAAATTCTGATACAATAATAACTTTGTTTTGAGGCAAATGGGCTCAATAAGTGGGCTAGAGTGTATTTCTAACTTCACAGTCAAAATGCCTGAATCATCTTGTTGTTCAGAGCATAAAACAAATTTTCCATTTTTTATTGTATTATTTGCCCACTTTCTTATTTCTTTATTCATATATCATTTTCTGATGGAAATGAATAGTCAACACTATTTGCAGATGGACCAATAATTTTCCTTTCTTTTCAAAAACAAAAGTAAAAATATATTTAGCTTTGCTTACACTAAGCTTGTGGAAGCAAATTAATTTTCTATGTTTTTATCTAAAATTGTACTGAAGAAACATGCTGTAGTATATAAAAGAGTTATTACTGAGCTATATAAAACAACATCAACAATGCAAATGGGTTATAGTACATATGGTGGCTATGCCTGATGGGTATTATGAGAATCTATAAATTATTTGTTATATTTCTTTAAAAATTGCATAACATGAGTGCGTTTAATTCATCATTTAAAAAACTTGAATTAAAACTATCCAATGTAGCCGGGCTCGGTGGCTAAGCCTGTAATCCCGCGCCTTTGGGAGGCTAAGGTGAGTGGATTGCCTGACCTCGCGGGTTCGAGACCCACCTGGGCAGCAAGACCTCATCTCTACAATAAAAATCAAAAAATCAGCCGGGCATGATAGTGCATGCCTGTAATTCCGGCTACTCCGAAGGCTGAGGTGGAAGGATCGCCGGAGCCCAGTAGGTCGAGGCTGCGGTGGCCGGGAGCGGCCACTGCACTCCAGTCTGGGTGACAGAGTGAGACTCCAACTAAAAAAAAAAAAAAACAAAAAACAAAAAACTATCCAATGTAAAGTAAAAATGAAAACTCCCTCACTGTGCTTGCCCACACAAGTTTCATTTCTTGACAGAAATGTACTAATGACCTTAGGCTATAAGGTTTCTGTAACCTATCTTCAGAACACTTTCTATTCACTTATATCCATATGTTTACATATTTAGAGGTTTGAACAATACTGAAGCTATATATATGTGTGTATATATATATACATATACATAAATAGTTAACATAAGTATTTTCTTTAATATTGTTCTTATTCTTGTTTTTTTAGCCGGAAAATAATAGAGACCTTTTTTTTTTTAATAATCAATATATTTTATCATGATATTTTGGGGTACAGTTAAGGGTTAGGTATACAAATATGCTTCGTTCAGGCACCCTTGTTGATAAGAGGTGTCTCCCCATCCCCAGACAGATATTTTCACCCATTAATCCCATCTCCCTCCTCCCCCCATAGTTTCCCACTGCTGTCAGTCATTTTCTTATACTATTACATTGGATATTCAAGGTCCACTATATGAGGGAGAACATGTGATACTCAGATCTTTGTTTCAGTGAGAAATCACTCAGTATTACAGACTCTAATTCCATCCACGTTGCCGCAAAATTCATGGTTTTGTTCTTTTTTATGGCTACATAGTATTCCATCCTGTATATGTACCACATTTTTTTAATCCAGTCCTCTTTTGATGGGCAGCATGGTTGCTTCCAGGTTCTTGCTATTGTGAACAATGCTGCAATAAACATACATGTGGAGGTATCTATTTTACACAGTGATTTGTGTTCTTCAGGGTATATTCCCAGGAGGGGGATTGCGGGGTCATATGGGAGGTTGATATTTAGAACTTTTAGGAATTGCCACACTTCTTTCCTCAGAGGTTGCACTAGTTTACACTCCCACCAACAGTGTAGAAGTGTTCCCTTTTCACCACACCCTCTCCAGCAACTGATATTTTTTGAGTTATTGATAATTGCCATTCTGACTGGAGTTAGGTGGTATCTCAGTGTGGTTTTGATTTGCATCTCCCTGATGATTAGTGAGGTTGAACATTTCTTCATGTGTCTGTTGCCTGCTCGGATGTCTTCCTTTGTGAATTGTCTGTTCATATCTTTTGCCCATTTTATAATGGGGTTGTTTAGTTTTTTCTTTTCAGCACGTTTGAGTTATTGTAGATCCAAGATGTTAAGCCTTTTTCAGACCTGGAGTTGGCAAATACTTTTTCCCAGTCTGTAGGCTGTCTCCCTGCTCTCTTGATGGTTTCTTTGGCTTTGCAGAAGCTTGTCAGTTTAATGAAGTTCCACTTGTCTATCTTATCTCTTATGGCCTGTGGGTTTCAGATTTTATTCAGGAATTGGATGCCAGTTCCAATTTCCATGAGGGTATGTCCTTCATTTTCTAAGGTCCTTAAGGTGTGAGGTTTTACATTTAGGTCTCTGATCCATTTGGAGCTAATTTTTGTGTATGGGGATAGATATGGGTCCTGTTTCAATGTTCTGCATGTGGTCAGCCAGTTTTCCTGCACCATTTACTGAATAGATTCTCCTCTCCCCAGTGGTAGGTGGTGGAGGCTTTGTCGAAGATGAGTTGGTTAAGAAATTGAGGTTTTGATTCTGGAATCTCAATTCTATTCCATTGATCTCTAAACTGGTTCCTATACCAATACCAAGCTGTTTTGATGATTGTAGCTTTATAGTAAAGTTTGAAGTCTGGTAATGTGATACCACATGCTTTGTTGTTTTTGCTGAGGATTGTTCTGGCTATCCTTGGTCGTTTGTGTTTCTATATGAATTCTTCTGTTGTTTTTACTAGGTCTGAGAAGAATGTTGCTGGTAATTTGATGAGTATTGCATTGAATTTGTAGATTGCCTTAGGTAAGATGGACATCTTCACAATGTTGATTCTTCCAATCCATGAACATGGAATATTTTTCCATTTGTTTGTGTTATCTTTGATTTCTTGGAGCAGTATTTGTAGTTTTCATTATAAAGGGCTTTCACATCTCCTGTTAAGAGGACGCCAAGGTATTTCATTTTTTTTGTGGCTATTGTGAATGAAATTGTGGTTTTTATTTGGGTTTCTGTTTGTTTATTATTGGTGTAAAGAAATGTGATTGTCTTTTCTACATTTATTTTATACTCTGAGACTTTGCCAAAGGCCTTTAGCAGTGTAAGGAGGTTTTTGACGGATTCTCTTGGGTTTTGAAGGTACACAACCATGTCATCTGCAAAGAGAGATAATTTGACTTCCTCTTTTCCTATTTGGATACCCCTGATTGCCTTCTCTTCTCTGATTGCTCTAGCCAGGACTTCCAATGCTATATTGAACAGGAGGGGTGAGAGTGGGCATCCTTGTCTTGTTCCAGTTTTCAGGGGAAATGTTTCCAATTTTTGTCCATTTAGGAGTGTGCTGGCTATGGGTTTCTCATAGATGGCTTTTGCTATTTTGAGGTATATTCCCCGTATGCCTAGATGTACGGGGGTTTTTAACAAGAAGCGGTGCTGGATTTTATCAAAAGCTTTTTCTGCATCTAATCATATAATCATGTGGTTTTTGTTTTGACATCTGTTGATGTATTTAATTACATTTATGGTTTTACAAATGTTGAACCAGCCTTGCATCCCAGGGATGAAACCTACTTGGTCATGATGGATGATTTTTGAGATGTATTGTTGAATCTGGTTTGCTAGGATCTTGTTGAGGATTTTAGTATCGGTGTTCATCAAAGATATTGGCCTGTAGATTTTGTTGGGTCTTTACCTGGCTTGGGTATCAATGTGATGTTAGCTCCATAAAATGATTTGGGGAGAGTTCCATCTTTTTACATCGCCTGGAATGCCTTCAGTAGGATTGGAATCAGCTCCTCCTTAAATATCTTGTAGAATTCTGCTGGATAGCCATCCGGACCAGGGCTTTATTTTTGTAGGTAGTTTTCTTATTATGTAGTCAATTTCTTTGAGTGTTATTGGTCTATTTAGGGTCTCAATTTCTTCTTGTTTCAACCTAGGCAGGTTATGTGATGTCAGAAAGTCCTCCATTTCCTTAAAGTTTTCAAGTTTGTTTCCATACAAGTGTATGTAGAAGTCTCTAATGATATTTTGTATTTCTTCAGGGTCAGATGTGACTTCATCTTTTGTGTCTCTGATTGTGCTTATTTGGTTTTTTACTCTCTTTTTCTTGGTCATTCTAGCTAGGGGACCATAATCTTTTTTATCCTTTCAAAGAACCAGCTTTTTTTTCCATTGATTTTTTTTATTATCTTTTTGTCTTGTATGTCCTGGATTTGGGCTTTTTATTTTGGTGATCTGGATTCTTCTGCTGAAATTAGGGTTTTTGTGGTCTTGCTTTTCCAGCTTCCTTAGGTGGCTTGTTAGGCTGTTAATTTTTGATCCTTCCATTTTCTTCATGTGCGTTTGTATGGATATTTTCCCCTCTTACTATAGCTTTCCTGGCTTCCCAGAGATTTTGGTAAGATGTTTCTTCATTTTCATTTGTTTCCAGGTACTTTTTAATCTCTGTTTTGATTTCATCATTGACCCAAGAGTTGTTTAGCATCATGTTGTTTAGTGTCTATGTCTTTGTGGGTTTTGGGCGGACCTTGGGGGTGTTAATGTTTATTTTTATTCCACTGTGGTCCGAGAAGGTGCATGGTAAAATTTCCTTCCTTTTAAATTTGCTTATGCTTGATTTACAGCCAAGTATGTGGTTGATCTTAGAATATGTTCCATGCAGTGATGAGCAGAATGTGTAATCTGTGGTCTTTGGATGGAGTGTTCTGTAGGTATAAATTAAGTCCATTTGATCAAGAGTCACATCGAGGTTCCAGCTCTCATTGCTGATTTTTTGTCCTGATGATCTTTCTAGGGTTGTGAGTGGGGTATTAAAGTCCCCAGTTATGATGGTGTTAGAGTCAATATCTATCTTTAGTTTTCCTAGAAGTTGCTTTATGAAAGTTGGCGCACCTATGCTGGGTGCATATATGTTTAGGATAGATATTTCTTGTTGGTGAAGTGAACCTTTTATCATTATGTAGTGGCCCTCTGAAGCTTTTTAATTTTTGATAGCTTAAATGATATTTTGTCTGAAATAAAGATCACAACTCCTTTCTTTTGTGTTCCATTCACCTGAAAATTTGTTTCCCATCCTCTTACTTTGAGTCTGTGTATGTCCTTTGTAGTGATGGGTCTCTTAAAGGTAGTATATTGTTGCCTGGTGATATTTTATTCATTTTGCCATTTATGTGCTTTTAGTGGTGCATTTAGTCCATTCATATTCAGGCTAATTATTGAAATGTGAGAGTTCATCCCTGTCATAGAGTTCATATAGAGTTGTTGTTCTTCCACTTGGTTTCTTGTCTTTCTTTGGTTTTGGGGTTGGTTCATGTGTATTTTATTCTTTTTCCTGTACTCTTGTGAAGAACGTTATTTTTTCCCCCTTTTCTTCTGTGTTTAGTACTTTCTTAAGTGTTTCATGTAGATGTGGTTTGGTGGCAGTGTAAATTCTTAGGGATTGGATATCTGGGAAAGATTTCAATTCTCCCTCACTGATGAAGCTTATATTGGCTGGGTAGTTTATTTTTGGTTGAAATTATTTATCTCTTAGGACTTTGAAGATAGGGCTCCAAGCTCTCCTAGCCTGCTGGGTTTCTGTAGATAAATCTGCTGCTATAATTGGTCTTCCATGGTAGGTGATCTGGCCTTTTTCTCTTACTGCCTTTAGGATTTTTTTTATGCCTACTTTGTTTAGGTGAATTGTTATGTGTCTAGGAGTTGGTCTTCTCATTTGTTTTCTTGCAGGGGTTCTCTGAATCTCTTGTGTTTGAATTTTTGCATCACTGATTAGAAATTTTCTTGAATGATCTCATGGAAAGTTTGTTCCAGTGTGGTCTCTTTCTCTCTTTCTGCCTCAGGAAGGCCAATTACTCTTAGGTTCGGTCTCTTGAAGTAATTGTTCATCTCTTGAAAGTTTTGTTCTGTCTTTTTGAGCTTATTTTCTGTGATTTTTGTGTTTGGGTTTGTTCTATATTTTGTTCCCCAAGCTCTGAGATTCTTTCTTCTGCTTGGGTAATTCTGCTCTCCATGCCTATCAGTTTGTTATTTGTTTCATTCACAGTAATCTATATTATTGTTATCTCATATATCAGCTCCTTCCTAGTTTCTTCTTGTCTCTCCTCAATTCTTTTTAATCTCTCCATTAATGTCTTGATATCTCGACTTGTAGTTTGAGACCCTTCATTCTGGAGGCTCTTCATTGTTTGCATTCCGAAGTCAGTTTTCTCAGTGTCTGCCCTCCCAAGGGTCTGGGAGAGACCTATATTCTTCTTTTGTTTTTTCTTCATTTGTGTAGATTTTTCTCTGTCTCCCCCTTTCCCTCCCCTTCTTTAATTCTGTTTTTCAGGAAAGGTGGGGTTGCTTTTGTTTCACTTGTGCAATCTCCTGTTCTTCCTTATAAGGGTCCTCTGGCTTTCTTCACTTTTGAGGTTGGAGTGTTGGCTGTGGGCTGTACTTTTTGCAGTTTTGAGGTTTAATTGAGGGGGAAACTGTGATTCAGAATCTATATGCTGATTCTAGCATTCACCAACAGGTGTATGAGCATACTGGAACCTATTTCCCATTGCCTTAAAATCTGTCTGTGCAGCGGTATGTAGGTGTCATCCCTGGATCAAAAGGAGGCACAAAAGAGGAAAATAATGGAGGAAGGTGGGGTCAATAGGAAGTTAGAAAAATAGAAGAGTGATAGGGAAAACAGACATACATACCAACTCACTGGTGAACAAGAGACACAAGGCCAGAAAGAAATGAAAAAAACACACAAGAAAAATTCTCTAAAGAATACTGGTAGCTACACAGAGACATACCAATAAAACCATGAAACAGATAGTGTAAGTCAGAAAGCAAACAAAAGTGAGCAAAACAAACAGTCAAAATGATAAAATCAAAAGTCAAAATAAGAGATTAGACTAGCTCTGGAATTTTTCCTGAGTGTGTAAGGTCTCTTCAGCTCTGATCTCCAGCCTCTCCCCATTGTTTTTGGTGCAGACAGCTAGATTTACTCGCAGTTTGGGTTTGTTTTTTAAGCCTGCTGCCTGGGAGGTCTGCGATGCTTAGTTGCCTTTGTCTGATTCAGCATAGGGGAGGGGCTTTGTCTCCTATTTAGTGACGTTGCCTTAGGAACCGAGGTGGAGGCTGCTGGTAGGTGGGCAGAGCAATGCAAATCTCTAGAGCAATGCAAATCTCTGCCTGGAGAATGGCCGAGGTGGCAGCTTCACTTTTGTGGATCTTTTCTCTCCACTCGTCTGGGTCCCTGGGTGATCCACTATGGTGGACTGTAGTGGCATGGGAGGCACCGGGGATCAGCTGCATGGCTGGGCACTAGATCCAGTGTGCCACCAGCAGGCTGGGGTGTAGGAGGGGGTTGGGAGTTCCCTCCTCTGGAGCTGAGAGCCTCCAATCAGCAGCTCCTTAAGATATGCTGTTACCTTACACAAGCATGGGGTCGCACTGAGTACCTCAGCCAGGGTAGGCCCATAGCTCCAAAGCTCCAAAGGGCAGGCAGTGAGCTGCGAGAATGGCCCTGGGCCCCTCACAAGGTACTTCAGCCAGAAATGGGACTGGTATCTCTGAGGGGTGGGTGCCCAGAGCTTCCCTGGGTGACTGTCAGCTTGGTGCTGGGTGCTGAGCAAGACGATGTAGCCAGGGAGGGAGCCAAGACCCAAGACTCTCATGTGGTCAGGAGTCACATTTAGTGGAGCAGCACCAGCTGGGGGCCATGATATCCAAATGGATATGGGACCGAATGTCCCCAAACCTGGGACCAGTGTGGCTGGTAGTGGGCAGGGAGGTGGGGGAAGAAAAGTAAGAGTCTTTTTGGGAACTCACATTTGGAGAATCTCACAAGACCACCTATGCCATCACCATCTTCAATAGAGATCTTTTTATGTCATTATTTATAGGTCTTCCTGGTTCTTTAACTGAATACATGCTAGTTCACTGGAGGCAATTTATTTAGTTTCTAAACATAATTTAGAGGTTTCTTTTTTCCTCTTCTTCTTGATTTCATGAAACAATGAATAAGTTTCCATGAATTTTATTTTCCTCCAGTGAATCCACTTTATGATATCTGTAACAAGACTATTGAACTTAAAGAGGACTGTATAGCAGATACTGTGCATGAATTGTTAGATTTCATGGGTTGTGATTTTAGAAAGGTCTCATCTCTATGTACAGAAGTGTAATGCTTTGTAGAGTTCATATTATAAGGAGTTGTTGAGTAGAACTCTGGCTGATTTGATTGCCTATCAAATCAGATTTGAAACCTTATTAAGTGATTATTGGATTTGAAAACCTAGCAAATATTCATTACATTTTATGATTATTGTTAATAAATATTTATTCTGAAAGTTTTGGGAAATATACAAAATGTATTATAATTTTATCACTCAGACATAACTTCTATTATGTTTTAGGTGCAATTTTTCAATCTTTTTTCTCTAGATATATATTCTTATAGACCTATAAGCCAAACTTCTAAAATGAGGCATCCCAAGTTCACATTTTGGCTCTGTCATTTGTTAGCTCTGTGTTTTTGAGTAAGTTTAACTACTGCTCTAAACCTCAGTTTCTTTATCTGTAAGATGATAATAGATCGTCTTTTATCTGTGGAAGATAATAGAACCCATCTCACAGAGTTTTGAGAATCTAATAAAATAAATACATTCAAAGCATTAAGACTAGCACCTAGGATGTATTCATTACATAAATTATTATATGAACAATTTGGACCATACTGTGCATAATTTGGTGCATTCTTTTCTTATTTAATATATTCTGAACATTTATCTAGGTTATTAAGTAATTTTCTTAATTATTGATTAATTTTAGTGACAAAATGGTATTTCATCAGGTGAATGTTTATTTCTTATAGCAATCCATTGTTATTGAACATCTAAACAAGTTTAAACATTTTAATGTTGTTAAAATAATGAACATTTGTAAATAATTTTGTATTCTTTTCTAATATTAAAATTTCTCTAAATTGAAAAGCCAATGCCAGTAATGTGTACCCCATTTTAGGGCTTTGTATAACTGTTACCAAATTGAACAATGATTTGATGGATTTTAAAATTCTTATTTTAAAAATTCTGTCAGAGACTTTAAGTGAAACAATTGCATTTGTTCCTAATTTATTTCCTATTAAATAAAAATTTTGGTTTAATGGTGTAAGACAATAATAGCAATTGATCAAATATGTAGAACAAATAATGTAATTTTTTATCATTCACCAAAAACATAAGAACATATACATCAAAATACATGTTATTTTTCAAAATAATTACTTTGAAAGACAGCATATATACTTGCCATATTTATAGTTCCATTTATCTTAATTTTTTAAAAGTTATTCTTTGGCAAATTCACAAATACATCACCTTTTTTGGTATATTATAGACCACTGTAATTTTCTTTGACAAAGTATAATTGAATTTTATTTCCATTTTTTCATTAAAGTTATGTTTAAAATAAATTGTGTGCAATTTTCTATTCAATACCCACCTTCTTACTTAGTAAACAGGATATTTTTCTTTTTTATTTTTTAACCTGATGTGGCTGACAATGTCTTCTGCCCTGGCAATAGATTATTGCTGGTCTAAACTAATTCTCAAAATGTCTTACAACTAGGAGTGACTTAAGACCATGTTTTGTCAAGGAGACCTTATCAACCTTATCAGAAGTCTAGTCAGAAGGTATTTATTAAGGTTTTTGCTCTTCTTATTAAAGATGATGATTGTACCTACCTACCTTTGTTTTTCTTCTCCCATCTTTCTGCTTTGAATTAAGCCAGGTTAATTGAGACTGCAAGAACCATTTTGTGACCAGAAAGATCACCTCAAGTTCATCAAACTTCTGAGTCAATGTCATCAACTGCCCATTTGCAGACTTCTTTATATATGGGGGGAAATGTCATTGTATTTATTTCAACTACTAATGACTTACTCTGACTTGACTTGAAAGCATTCCTAAACATAAATCTGCTACTTTTACAATTGCTTTTGAGTCACATTTTACTATTGCCTTTGATATATACTTTGCAATTACTTTTGATATATACTTGAGAGAGTTCATCAAAACTGATTGCTCTAAGAGTAGTTATGACTTCACAAATTCATAAATGAGCCCAGCATTGTGGTTCAGTACATCTCAGGTAGACCCATGCCTCTCTATTCTTTTAGAACTACTGTACAGGGTGATGGATGAAAGTTACTAATCTGTACCCATCTCTTTCAAACAATGATCTGTGGAATAACCTGAAATATGTGTATTTAGCAACAGATTAAAATGTTGCCGCTAAATGGTGGTAACTTTATGCACCTTAGGTTTGTTTACAAAAACTTAAGATGTAAACAGGGGGAGAAAATAGTCATTGTGAATCAAAGCTAATTGTAGCCAATTTTCTTTCTGGAACACACAAATATCAAGTATGGGCTCGGATGTTGTTATTATTTCAATTCTCTCATACCTCCATGAGAATTTCACCTGTAGTTTCACTGCTCCAAATCGTTCAGATTTCCAGAGTTAGCTGAGATTTAGTTCAATGGTGTGAGTCTACCTTGTTTGAAAGATTAGGCCAGGTTAATGATCGGAGTCAGCTTGGCGGAGCTGTTGGCTAGATGTGGTGTCAGCTGTCACTGTGCCCTCCCCATTCCCAGCTTCTCTACTAAGAAAAGGTGAATTTGTCATGGAAGCTTAATTGATCACTGTTTGGTTGGTTCTTATTTCAGTTACATGTATAATTGCTTTATAAATCCTTCCAGACCTCACTTGACAAGTCATTCAGGCTTCCATTTATTATTTAGTCTCAAATGTTTTAGAAAATTTATTATTTAATAAATAGCCATTTTCCAAAATTAGCTTCAGCATGTTTTTAGATATAAGTTAAATATTCAGAAATAGTTATTACTTCTAGACGTAAAAGAATATAGAAATTTTCTTAAATCTCAAATGATAACTTATTGAAGGTAAGTTATACCACTATCTTGAACTCTTACAGATCCCCTTTAACCATTATTCATTTCAAACTAGAAAATGTATTTATATGTATAAATGTTCAAATATACATATAACAAACATTATATGTGTTTATATATAGTGGGTAAGGCTATGTGTATATATGTTAATATGTAGTTTACACATATATTGTGTAGAATAAATATATATATGCACATACAATTATTCCTAAGTATATGATATAGTCTCCTCTTTTCATTTTCCCTTACCCCATATTCAAAAGCAGGACACTGGGCTTCCTATGGAAGCTAAGATATACTTTAGGCAGTACAAATTACAGAGTACCTCCTATGTAATTGATTATTAGTGTCTGTAGTCATCCAGGGTCTTGGCTATGATTTTCTTCTGATTTTTTTCTAAGCGTCAATTGGCTCAGATGACCTAAGCTCCAAAGGGTCTAGACTCCTCTTGGCTCTGTCGTTGTTGGAAACATGGTAGGGTTAGTTGCCTGGGAGTTCAAGAGCGCAAGTAGAGTGTGCTGAGGTACAAGGATGCAGGTGCTGTTAGCAACTTGAACAGTAACTGCTGAATTAATCAGGACTTTTTCATTGTACATGGGAGAGATAATCAGTCTCATATTAGCTGGCATAGCATTGGAAATTAATTGGACCAAATAATACAAAAGTTATATTTAAAAGTTTTCATGTAGCCTAGTCTCAGCTAGCTGTAGGTCTTCAGGAAAAGAAGTAGGTTGTTTATTAGCTTTCACCTCTCAACTTTATTTTCCTCTACTTTTTCTTTATTCTGAAGTAGGTTTTATCTAGACAAATTACCCTGGTAACTCCTATTTACATAGTTTTCAGAGCTAGTAATCTCAGGAGAAAGTGCATTTTTTTCCAACAGTTAAAAAAAAAGTCTTAAGGAAAGTTCTCATTGGTTCAACTTGGGTCATGTATCAACTATTTACCCAGTCAATCCAATCACTTGGGCCAGGGTATGTATTGCTCTGATTGTACAGGCAGGGTTATAGTTCCACATCAGAAATGAAGATAACTTGCAATAGTTTATGTACATGTGTGTGTTTGTGTGTGTGTTGGGAGGAGGGTTGTTTGAGGGATATGTCATCTGAAATTCACAGACTGTGAATAGAAATAAATTTGTTCCCTGAAAGAAAAATTTGAATTCTCTTCTGTTACAAAGGGCAAGGGATGTTGGACATGGTAAAAGAAAATCAATATTGACCATAACATAATGGAAGTTTCCTCTGACCTCCGAAACTACATGTCTACTTCATATGTAATTCTTTGTATATTATGTTGTTTTTTCATAGCATGATTTCATATTTATTATTACATTTTGTTTACTAATTAATTATTTCTCCACCCATTGGACAGTATGGTTCATGACCACAGAGACTAAATGTATGTTTTTCACTGTTGACACACTGCTCAAGTTTGTAATAGTGCTCTTTTATTTTCAGTTTAATAAATAGTCTTTGAATAAATTAAAAATAGGTATAGTTAATGTATTTTGTATTTGTTATTTAGTGCAAAATGCAAGGAGGTCATCTTCAAATTTTCTGATCTCTTTGAAGAAAACGCATATTTCTTCTACCTTTACTATGAAATTCTTATTTTCTATGACTATAATTGGGTCAACACCTTTACCCAAAACTCCTGTAAGCACTAGTCCCACAGTCTCAGCCATATCAAATCCCACAGCAACACACAGCTGTGACTTTCTAACTGGTCATTTGCAAACTTTTACTATGAGCCTGAAAGTAGATCACTTTATGATCTGAGACTTTATCATCAAAGACAATGTCTTAGTCTGTGTGTGCTGCCAGAACAAAATACCAGAGGCGGGGTAAGTAATGAAAAACAGACACTATTTACTTGCAGTTTTGGAAACTGGAAAGTCAAAGACCAAAGCACTGAAGTCTGTTTGCCTAGTGAGGGCCAATCTCCTATCTCCTCACAAGGCAGAAGACTGAAGATCAGGCTAACAAGCTAGCCAAATGCTGCAGAAAGCCTCTTTGATAAGGGCCTAATCCCATTAGTGATGGAGGAACCCTCATGGCCTAATCACCTTTTATAGGTCCCACCTCTTAGTTGTCACATTGACAACACCTGAATTTTGGAGGGACTGTGGTAAAACTACAGCAAATAACAAAATCAATTGGATACCCCAGTTGACATTTACTTGTTCTATCAACCACAGCAAAACTATAAGACAGTTATAAATCGATATATAGATATTTATCGATTGAGTCACTTTTTCAGTTAGTGAATATATACTAAATTTACTAAATTCTGTTCTGTGACTGTCACCGTGGTGGATTCTGTAGACAGCAGTGACAAGACATATATGCTGTTTGTTCTCAGGGAGCTTATAGTTGAATGGAGGAAAAATACCTTAAGGAATCATGCTTTGAATGACTTGTTTATAACTGTGATAAGTGTTTGAAAGAAAAGTTTGGTACATAATAAATGCACACAAAGAACTTAATTGACCTTGGATACGGTAGGGGTGAAAGTCAAGCAGGGCTACTCTAAGCAAGTGACAATAAATTAACAACGGCAGGTTGAAGGTCAAGTTATCCTCATGAAGATGTTGCTGGGAGTAAGGCAAACTTGTTTCTGAGCAGGAGAAACTTTACAGTTTCATGTCAGAAGGTGGGAAGGACTTTGATTCACTGGAGGAACTGAGCTAAAGAGCCTCATGGCCAAGGAAATAGTGAGGAGAGAAGGGAACTAGAAAGCTGGAGAGGGAAGCAAGGCTATATTCACAGGTCTTGCAAGTCTTCATCCTAGGAGCAATGAAAAATCTCGGAAGGATTTTCTTTTTGTTTTCTTGTGGCAAGTAAAGCATGATAAGATAAACATTTTAAAAAGCATCACTCTGATTGCTGTATAGTTGGGGGGTGATGGTGGTGGCAAGAGTTGATGCAGGAAACCCCAGTTAGGAGAGATGATTTGGTTTTGATAGGAGACAGAGAGAATTGAATCAGTTTGAAAATATTTATGGTCTATAGTCAAGAAGACTTGTTTATAAACTGGAGATGAGGATAATAGAAAAGGGAGGAAAGGACATCTAGATTTTTGGCTTGAGCAACTAAGGGGATGGTGATGCCATTTGCTGAGATTTGGAGCAGCCTTTTCTGAATCGATCTTATTCCCCCTTTAAAGATGTTTTATAGCAACCTCTACTTTCCCTTTTTTAGTATCTATTACAGATTGAAATTTTGTTTTGATATATTATTTCTTGATTGATAACTTTCTTCTCCAGTGAATTAGAAGCTTTATTTTATCTCGTTGGTTTAGAAGGTAGCCTGGTATGTATGATAGGATTTTAAAAATTGTTAGGTGAATAAATGAGCATGTTGCAATTGAGACAGAAAATTCAGGAACCTCCAACTGGGTTCTGGATATAGATGTGTCTGGAGGTAGAAAGAAAGTGGGCTGCAATATCCATTTGCAACATAACAGAATCATCAAAAGAGTAGCATAAGATTAAAAGAAAGTCAGGGAAAGGAGGAGGAGGAACTAGTAAACGAAACTAAGAAAAACCAAGTGAGGCATCTGACTGGAAAAGTATGAATAAGTTAGCTTCCTACATAGAAGTAAAAATAAAGGGCTTTTCTTGCATAAACTTCCTGTCATCAAAGGTGATCACAATCTTCTACTTTTGTCATTTTGATCAAAACTTTATTTTAAATTTCAATTTACTTTTCTGTGAAATGTATAAGGCAGAAAGAAATGGATTAATCAGTAAATGCACAAAGAACTTTAGAATTCAAAAATTATATTTAATCTGAGTTTATAGACAAAATTATACTGCCCGAGGAAGTTGAAGGTAACAAGAATCTACATATCTATCAGCCATCTGTGGAAATCTCCCTAGAAAATTACCTGTAGAAGGAATTTGCTGTAAATATAGCTGAGTTAGTCCAGTTTCCTCACTCAGGCTCATCTAAAACAGCAGTGAATTCCAAAGTAAGACAAGTATGATCTAATTAATTGGTTGTAACATGTTCTACATGAAGTAATGATGCAATGACAAACACTTTTCATGCCTGTTAATAGAGAGTAGGGGGATGATTATTTGACTCTTTTATCTGTGGAAGAGTAAAACCAGTCAGAGATATTCTGGTTATATCATGTTGGGAGCCGGCCAAGGAGGCCCACCTGAGCATTAGGATCTAGGCAGGCTGCAGACCCTGAGACCACTAGGATGAGTTCAGGAGCTAATGGCCCATTCCCTCGTCCCTTCTTTGTTGTTTGGCATGTCCCACTAGCAGGGACTTCGATGATCTAAGCATGAAGCTCTGAGAGTATGACAGGCATGGCTTACTTTAGGAGTTCATTGTTCCCGTTTCTCACAGACTGTAGTTTCAGTTTTAAACTTAACATAATTCAAACTCAGGTCACATTTGGGAGCCTTTAATACGGTACAAGCTTCTCTTAAGATTTAAAAGTATATTTGTAGAATTGGTATATACATATAAAGTGCTGTTTCAACCTTAATAATATAGATAATTATCTAGAGTTGCTAGAAACAGCCCAGCATGAACTTTGAGGTGGGCCACATTCCTAAAGGCCCAGCACAAACTTTGGGCTGGGCCACATTCCTATTGGCCCGGTGTATACTTTGGACTAGGCTGCTTTCTTTTAAACCAGTTTTTAGCTACAGTTAGTATAGAGTTTTTTCTACTTATTATAGAAATTGAATTTATTTTATTTATAGAAATTGACTTTATTTTATTCATAGAAATTATTGTAGAATAGGTTATGCTATGTCAGTGAATTATGTTAGTTCAAGCATGATCAAACATGATATTTTGAGGTTTAATAAGAATACAGCTAACTTTAGAAATTTCACTGTTTCTATTTTCTACATTTGTGGTTTGGGCTTTAATACAATTTACAGTTTATATTTGGGTTTTATTTTTTAGAAGCTTTATTGCTGATGATCAGGACTAGGAATTAGAAACTTCTATAGAAGTTAAAATGGATATGTAGGATTTTGGAACAGCCATTTTGTTAAGAGATTGTAATCAATTGTTCCCGAAGGCAGTCCAGCATGATCTTTTGACTGGGCCACATTCCTTGGGAACTGGTTTGGGCTATAGTTAAGAGTCTCTATAGTGTCGGTAGAATTAGCATAAAATAGAAAGGAATTAGGATTTAAGTTGGTCACTAGGTGTTGTGCATGCATAAATTTTAAAAGTTATTGATTATTAGAATATTATGATATTAGAATTGTATTGCTTTTGAGGAATATTGACCAAGCATGAGGAACAGTGAGATAATTTTGGGATTGCCCTTCCTCATGCTTGAGGAAACACCTGGTGGGTGGGAGATGCCCCTCACCCACCTGGCTTTATGTTCATGTAAAAATTTTGTGATTTAGTTGGGATTGCCTTTCCTCATGCTTGAGGAAATGCCCAGTGGGTGGGGGATGCCCCTCATTCACCTGGCTTTGTATTCATGTAAAAGTTTTCTGATTTAACTGGGATTGTTCTTCCTCATGCTTGAGGAAACACCTGGTAGGTGGGGGACGCCCCCTCACCCACCTGGCTTTGTGCTCACATGAAAGACTTGTGAGAATGTCTGTGTAAAATTTGGGTATAAATACCCACTGTAACTTCCAATAAACAGCTTCTGCACTAGACAGAGTCCAGTCTCTTTCTTTCTCCCCCGTCTCTTTCTTTCTCTTTATTTCTCCAGAATAATCGCTGATGCCACCACACCTTCCAGCGACCCTCTAAATCTCTCTGCAGGGGCTGGTCCCCCACAATATCACAGAATATACTTTGATGGGAATGGTAGCACTAATTCCGTAGTTTACCTCCAAAACTCCTTTATTGTGTTTCTAGACCTATACTGTTACTGTTACCACTGATGATAGCAATAAGAATGAAAGTAGTTCTGATGATGATGGCTCATTTTCTTCAGTACTAAGGAACTCTGTTAATCATTCAAAACTCATGATCTCATTAAATTCAATAGAAATGTAAGTTGACACAGTTATTTCTTTTTCCTGTTGTTCTTATTAAGAAGTAGAGGTTTTGAGAAATTGGGTAAATTGCCCAAGACTATGCAGTCAATAAGTAGGATAGGTGAGACTCCAGATCAGGTCTGTTTGGCTATAAAGTCCCAGCCTTCTGATAGCTATTTTCACTTCTTTGTTGTTTGTTTGAAGACAATATAAAGTTAAATCTGTAAAAATTCCATGTAAAAGACTAAACCCAGGATCCACTGTCTCCTCACACAAACACAGGCAGTTCATGTGGCCCACTCTGAAACAACCCTTGTGCTTCCTTTTGCAGCTTTAACCACACTAGTCCACCACCCACCAACTTTAGTTTGTCTCAGGTGAGCACTAATCCTTAAAATCCTATTATTAGTTTCTGAAGGCTTTCGTCCATCACCCTCTCATGATGAATCTCTAACAAGACTTTTGCTCCTTCTTTCACTTTCAGACTTCCTCGCCCTCAATAAATTTCTTAGTGAAGCCATAATTAATCTTGAATAGCACATTAACCTTGTTCATATAAAAGTAACCCTGCAAGTTTTGCAGTTTTACATGGGATTGGAGACAGGTACCTCACACACTGCAAGTCTCCTTTCACCATGGGCAGAAGGGTGAGGATGAACTTCCTGATCTCTGCTCCAATTTATTTCTGTTCTTTAGCCAGACTTGGCAGTCTACAAGGTTCTGCTCATCTCCCAGCCTGTAGATAACTCTGGGTGATATGTCAGCATTTTTCTCTTATCCACCTTACCATCTGATAAAAGTCCTTTTGCATCTTTCCATTTTCTTAAGTGCTATTACTTGAAAATTAATTTGAATTAAACACTGAAACTTCTCAAACTGTATGGAAAACTTGAACCTTTCATTTAATTGATATTTTAAATGCCCTACTTACCATCACAGTGAGATTCCCTTTCAGAGAGCATCCTCTTTTTGCATTCAGAAAGTCAGCTAATAAATCATACTCATGATGCCTCCAAAAGTATGAAGGTTGGTAAGTTAATCAAGAATTCACCAGAAACAATCCCTTCCTGCAATATAGTTATCTGGTGACAGTTTGCAATAAGCAGGGGCAGCCATGATCAGGCTCAGAGCAAAAAGCTTTTTACATAGAGTCACTGGAAGGTGACATGAGCCCCCCTTATCATCAATTTGTATTCTCCTCGCTTATCTACTATGCAACTTGAAATTCCAACCAATTTTATAACATTTCATGTTTAGCCTTTTTAAAGTATAATTAAGCCATCTGAGAAGGATCACCTTTCCAGGCATTAATGGCTATGAACATCAAATTGAGGATTAGTTTTGAGTAATTTTAGTGACTCAAAAAGGATAAGAAGAAAATAATAAAGTGGAATGATAAACTTAGATGCAATGGGGTGTCAGGAAAGTTTTATATCAGTTGATTGCACATCTGGAGGGCAGGCTGAATGGGACACCGCAATAGAAGGTTAAGGAAAGTTGGAATGAAGAATGAGGCTCATCAATATAAATGAGTTGGGAGAGAAGGAATTCTTACGAAGGTTGAAGTAGAAAGAGTCTGGAAAGACGTTGAAGATATATGTCTATTTTTAACTTTTGTCAGAGGCTCAGGCTTATTTTAAAATAAACAATTTTAACTCAATACTTATTTCTTGCAACAGAAATCACAGCAAATATAAAAGTCATTGCTATATCTGATGAAATTGCCCTGGCAATATGTGCTTCTTGCAAAATTTCCTAAATGAAGCTCCAGTTTTATTTTGTGTGTGTGTGTTTTTTTTTTTTGGAATCAGAGTCTCACTCTGTCACGCTGGAGTGCAGTGGCACGCTCATGGCTACTGCAGCTCCACCTGCTGGGCTCAGGCGATCCTTCCACCTCAGCCTTCCAAGTAGCTGGAACTACAGGCACATGCTACCACGCCCGGCTTATTTTTTGATTTATTGTAGAGATGAGGTATCGCCAAGTTGCCAGGCTGGTCTTGAACACCTGAGCTGAGACAATCTTCTTGCCTTGGCCTCCCAGATTGCTGGGATTACAGGCTTGCGCCACCATGCCTGGCCTGAAGCTCCAGGTTTAATGAACCAGGATGACATACATGTCTCAAATGGAAATGTTCAAGTTCCCTCAAGGAGAGTGGCATTAAGCAGATTCTTTAAGTTCAGTTAGCGAGCATATTTCACTAATATAAAGCCTTATAAAATATAGTTTGCATAAAAGGAAGAACATAATATATGGAATTTGCAATGCAGAGAAGTACTTTTTAAACACAACATTGGACTTTTAAGCATAAAAATCATCAAATAGAGAGTAATCATGGAGGAAAAGGAAGAACAGCTGATCTGCCTATAATATCAACAACAGCAGATTAACTACCTCAAGTGGGTTATTAGTTCATAAGAGGATATTAAAAATACCAAATAGTCAAGCATGAAAACAGAAAACCCCTATTACAGAAAGATGAGTTTTAAAAATTAGGCAAAAAAGTGAAAGCTATTAATATGGAAAAGATAAATCAGGAGTACAAAGACCTCTATGGATGATAGTATTTGGAAAACTAACAGCAACAACTCTATTTTCTGAAGGTGATAGACTCAAAGAGCTCCAGAAATAATTAAAGAAAAGAACAGAAAGCTTGGTGGCTGAAAAAAGTAAACATAAAAGCGCTGAACAAGTAGAGATAAACTGAGGGGAATCTACATCAACAGAGAATCTTAAAATAAAAGAAAAAAAAAGTTATGGGGGTTTAGAATTACTTAAATTTTTTTTTATTTTAAAGATGTGCAGTATAATTCAGGGTTAGATATACAAATGGTAATTGTACACGTAAAGTTTGGGCCTCACTTTGGCCCCCACATTACCTGGTTTGAGATCAGGAACCCATATTGATAAAGTATGACCCCCGGTTGCCTCCCATGGCAGGTTCCCACTACTTCCAATCTTTTTCTTTCTTTTTATTTTTTTTTTAATTCTATTTTTTGTTTTGAATTGGAGTCTCACTCTTGTCGCCCAGGCTGAAGTGCAGTGGCACGCTCATGGCCATGTCAGCCTCGACCTGCTGGGCTTAGGTGATCCTTCTGCCTCAGGCTTCCAAGTAGCTGGAACTACAGACACACGCCACCATGCCTGACTAATTTTGTGTGTGTGTGTGTGATTTATTGTAGAGATGCAGTCTCACCAAATTCCCCAGACTGGTCTTGAACTCGCAGACTCAGGCAATCCTCTCACCTTGGACTCCCAAAGTGCTGGGATTACAAGCTGAGCCACCTCACCTGGCCGCCAATCTCTTTCTTATAGTATTATGATAATTGTTCAGGGTCTGCTTATGAGTGAGAACACGCGGTACTCAGTTTCTGTGATAAATCACTGACTATTAAAGACTCTAAATACATCCAAGTTGCTGCAAAGTTCATAATTTTTACTTTATGGCTGCATAATATTCCATTGTGTATATGTACCACATTTTAAAAATTCAGTCCTGTTTTGATGGGCAACACAGTTGGTTCCATGTTTTTGCTACTGTGAATAGTGCTGCAATAAACATGCATGTGTAGTTATCATTTTTGTAGAATGATTTGAGTACCTCCAGGTATATTCCCAGATGGGGGATTCCTGGGTCATATGGGATGTCGAATTTTAAATCTTTTAGGAATTGCCACACTGTTTTCCACAGAGGTTGTAGTAGTTTATACTCACATCAGCAGTGTAGAAGTGTTCCCTATTTGCCGCATCCTCTCCAGCATCTGTTGTTGAGTTTATGATGGCCATCCTGACTGGAATTAGCTGGTATCTCAGTATAGTTTTAATTTGCATTTCTTTGATTATTAGTGAGATTAAGCATTTTTTTCATGTGTCTGTTGGCTGCTTATATGTCTTCTTTTGAGAAGTGTCTACTCATATCTTTTGCCCACTTTTTAATAGGGCTGTTTGTTTTTTTTCTTTTTGGCATGTTTGAGTTCCTTGTAGATCCCAGATGTTAGGCCTTTGTCAGATATACAGTTGGCATGTATACTGTGGCCTGTCTCCCCACTCTCTTGATGGTTTCTTTGGCTTTGCAGATGCTTGTCAGTTTGATGAGGTCCTACTTGTCTATCTTATCTCTTATGGCATGGGCACTTGGGGTTTTGCTCAGGAATTGGTTGCCGGTTCTAATTTCCATAAGGGTGTCTCCTGCATTTTCTAAGGTTCTTATTGTTTGAGGTTTTATGTTTAGGTCTTTGATATCCATTTAGAGTTGGGTTTTGTGTATGATGATAGGCAGGGGTCTTGTTTTCATCTTCTGCTTGTGATCAGTCAGTTTTCCCAGAACCATTTACTAAATAGGTTCTCCTCTCCCCAGTGGTTGCTAGTGGAGGCTTTATTAAAGTTGAATTTGTTGAGAAATTGAGATTTTGCTTCCTGAATCTCTATCCTGTTCCATTGACCTATATGCCTGTTCTTGTACCAATACCAGGCTGTTTTTATTATTGTAGACATTATAAAGTTTAAAGTCTGGAAGTGTGATACTTCCCACTTTGTTTCTTTTGCTGAACATTGTTTTGGTATTCGTGGTAATTTATGATTCCACATGAATTACCTTTTGAGAAAATCAGTTATAGCCCAACTAGGGAATAATTGTTTGAAAAAGAACAAATCTCTGTAAAGAACAAAGCTAGAGACAAGTACTCATTCTCATGAGGCTCTAGGATCACGGTCTTTGTGAATCTCTTGAACTCAACTGGGAATTTTTTCTAGTTCTGGAGTTATAGGAGATGTATTTTAAAAAGTAATTATGGGAAAGTTGGAGGAATATTAATCATCTTTTAAGTTAAGCCATCTAGTGATGGCTTGATAGAAGTAAAGAAAAATTTAAAAAAAATAAAAAAGTCAGAAAAAAGAGGGTGAAGATAGAAAGGTAAGTCATATGCAAAAAAAGAAAAAAGAAAGCAAACAACAAAAAACAAAAGAAAAATAGGGAAAAAAAGGAAGAGATACAGAAAACAAGAGGAAAGAAGCCTAAATTTGTTTGTCTTTATGAAGTTTCTAGTACTGAGGTAGCCTCTTTATACTCTTTAACTGTTTTTATCCTATCAAAAGTTATTCCTATTTTATAGCTAATCAAAATGAGGCATGAAGCTTAGTATTACCCAACAAACACAGCTTCTGGTACTTGTAATTGAGGGCAATCTCTCTGACTTGAACAACCATACTTTTCTGACTATATCAAGTCTCATAGATCTGGATTCAGTCTTGCTCTGTCACATATTAGCTGTGAGGTAAATTAATATAATGGTTTTTAATTTATTTATTATTTGCATTTATTGAGTGCTTAACAATGCGCCAGTGACTCATTCAGATGCCTAGGATGCAGCAATGCATTAAACAGACAAAAATTTTTACTTTTATAGAGCACACATTTTAGTTGGGAGAGCTCAGGCAAGTCAACACATTTCTCTGTCTCATTACCTCTTAAAATGCATCATCCATAAGATTTGTTTCCACATCTGAACTTGACAGCTGAAAATTGTGATATGCTTTACATATAATAGTCTCCTCTAATCACATAGACCATGCCTGGCATGCAGTGGTGCTCAAAATGGCTACATGAGAGAAAAGCAATGAGGAGAGAAAGGGAGGCAGGAGGTGGGGCACAGACATAAGGTGGGAGTGATAACTGTGGGTGCTTTTCAGTGGCTTCTGTTTAGAGATGACCTAGTCATATTTCTAGACAAAAGCAATGTAGAATACTGCCAGAGATGGATATTGCCATCTCTTGGACAATTCCAAGGAATGCATTACTTGAAAAAATAAAACTATAGCCTTTATACCTTCCAAAGCAATTAATTTATATTTAAGGATAGAATGGTAGAATTAATGTAGGGAGTCAGTAAAATAACAAACTAAGTTATTGAAACTTCCATACTCATGAATTCAAGTGTGTTATATTAGAAAGGATGTTAGACTTCATTCTAATTTCCCTCGCCTTTTGTCCTCCTTATCTCTTTAGAAAAGACAATGTAATGCTGGGGTGGTTGTCTACAGAATACCAAATAGGGTTAACACGGCATCAAATTTTAGGTCTATATTCAACATCCACCACTCTGGTCACAGGACTTTACCTCTAGCGTCATTTAGTTATTTCTGGCTCATTTAGTTCCCAAAGTTGGTTAGGACTGGTGTTTAATTGGCAACTCTCATCTTGCAAACATCTGTGAGTCAATGCTTGCTTTTCCCCATATAGTAGGTAGTTAACAGTCATTTGATCAGATTGAAATATTCAGATTTGATAGATTTCCTCAAGTCAGAGACCAGATTTCTTGGAGACACACACACACACACACACACACACACACACACATACTCACAACATAAAGGCCATGCAACAGAAATGAGGGATGTTTCAGTTTTATAATTTGATTCACCATCCCAGGTAACAAAGAGAAACCAAAACTTTGCTTCATTTTCACACAGTAGCACTTACACTGGGTACTTTTCACCGCATCTGAGCCGAGCTGCTTTTCTAGAACATGCTGTAGATGGTGGCTTCTCTGCTGGCTAAATGTGTCTCCCTTACTGGTTTACTTAGTAGTAAGCATTACAGTGTCACCTGTGGAAATGTCCATTTAGAGAGGATGTGAAATGAATGAACAGAGGAGGAGTCTTGGATGATAGTGTTTTTCATGATTGCAAATGCCATATTTTTACTCTATTCCATTGTCCTATCATGTCTATCATATCATTTGGACCAAGCAGCAGCATTTACGTAAAACAAGCTGGTTTCAGGGCAGGCAAGAATATTCTGTCATTCCCTGAGGGGACTCGACTTATAAAGGCGGTACTTACAGCTGCTTCTGTTTGAAGAGCTCTTGAACAATTTGCTAATCATAAACTATTTTAAATGTGAAAAAACCCACTTCATTCAAAGTACAGTAACAGTTTGGTGACAGCAACATACTCTCTAATGGCTCTGCTCCCAAGTCTGCTAGAAGTAAATGGAAGGTTATATCTTTTGACTTGAGAAAGCCTGCTATTTATAGAGCATTTATTTATGTCTGATGCACATTTAAATATAAATTGCAATACTTAATGCCTAGTTTTATAACATGTCATTAAGAATTTTATTGCATGAATTGTATAAGAAACAGATTTATAGTCCTCAATTATGGTACTAATACAGGATGATAGAATCTCACTGAAGATGTATTTCCCTTCAGTTTTTACAGAACTTTATTGCTGCAACTTGATGTGAACTAGATTCTTAATGTTTTATTTTAAGAGGACTCCAAACAACTGCTCTGATATGCAGAGAGTATAAGAAAACATTCATATTCTCACTAACATTAAAATCAGTGCAGAAAAAATACTGAAGGCATTGAGTTTTGAGAGTAGGACCTTTTAAAATAAGTTGGAAAATAAAGTCAACTTTGATTTCACGACATGTTTGTAAGATATTTCTCTTTCTAGACAAAATTCCCAATCACTCACTAGTTCACCTTTTTGTCACAGGCTTAAATGTATCCATCTCACGTTTTGATTATGTGTATTTTGCACAAATTTCTAAATAATTAGCATCTTCATCTTTTATTTTCAGAGGATATAGGGACAGGCCAATGAGTATGAAACAGGATATATACTAAGATTACCAAGGACATTACATTCCAAAGTCACCCTAGTTTTTTAAATTAATAATCAGAAATAAAATTATGCAAAAGGCAGAGGAACCAGAGATAAGAGGATTGAGGTTTCAGAAACAACTCAGGGATGAATAAAGTGGCAACTAACAAGGAAAAATATATAAACCAGGCACCTGGAGTCTTAGGTCTTGGGGGGTGGAACACAGGTTTGGGCAAACATGCCAGGAGTCAGGGGAACTGTCAACTTGCTCTGGATGGATGGAAGAAGGGTCTCAGGTGACCCTACTGACAAATGAAATGGAAACATCGGAACATCTTGAAATTTCTCAGTCAAAAAGGAATGTTTTTCCAGTGATAAACATCAGCAATGTTAAATGCAGTGCTATATTTAGCACTGAGAATTCTTATACAATGTTTTCTGCTAATGCAGGTCAAGAACCTTGTCTGGCAGAATGGGAGATAGTAGCTTGTCTGGGATATGATCTGGTTGACACCCATATTTCCAGCAGAAATTATAAGTAGGTTTCGAAGCTTTGAGAAGTCCATGAGGATTAGGAGTAATCTGATGCAGACTCCTAGGAAGCATCCAGGGCAACAGAACAGCTCTACAATTGCCATTTCTGCACAAAGAACAGCACACAGGGACTGTAAAAAGTCTGACTCTCGTCCCTGTGTAGGAGCCATGAGTGTGAGAACTCAAAGGACCAATTTCACTGCTGACGTATGAGAATTTCAGTCCATTTAAAATGATTGACTATAATTCCTAAACTATGAGTTGCAGCTAGTGATTAAGGAATTGTCTGCTTTCCTTATATTTTTAAATGGTGAGCATTAATTAGTCTTATTTCTTTGTTTAAGAGAATCAGTCAGACTGACTTACAGCGATAGTCACTTATTTGCTTTGTAGCACTTATTAACAGAACAATGAATGTTTCTATTACTATTTTCAGTGTCTCATTTCCTTTTGCTATAGATGTTATCAGTTTTATTAGTCATTATTTTTCTCTTTCTTATACAGTTCCAAGACACTGATGACAATATTTCATTATCAAGTAAAAATTTTTGCAGTATTTAACTTTTTTATATGCAATCTTTTTTTTTTTTTTTTTGAGTTGAAGTCTCATTCCGTCATCCAGGCTGGAGTGCAGTGGCACACTCAGGACCACCCCAGTGTTGACCTGCTGGGCTCCAGGGATCCTTTCACTTTAGCCTTCCAAGTAACAGAAACTACAGGCATGCGCTACCACACCTGACTGATTTTTGATTTATTGTAGCAACAAAGTCTCTTCAAGTTTCCTAGGCTGGTCTCAAACCTTGTCTCGGCCTCCCAAAGTGCTAGGATTATAGGCAGAGTCACCAAGTCCAGCCTTATATGCAACTCTTTATGTGTAGGATACAACTGATCTGTATAATGCAAGTTACTTAGAGAATCATAGAATTTAAGCCTTGAAAGTCATTTTTAAAAAAAGTCATCTGCATGGAATTGAAATCCTTAATATAATAAGAAGAGATGGAAGCCCAAAGAAATGAAATAACTTAGCCAACATCATACAGTGAATTAATGGCAGTTCTAAGATTAAAATCTAATAACATAGGGGCATATTATGAGATAGTGATTATTATAAGATTTTTACCTGTACTAACTAATGTAATTATCTAAGTGTCGTATGTAATTTGGCTACTATTAGCTACCTTAAAGATGCGATAACCAAGAGTAATTTTCTCAAAATCATCCAGCTAGTGAGTAGTAGAACAAGGTGTAGGATTCAAGTGTTTTGACCCCAGGGTTGCAACATCCTAACCTCAAAGGTACTGATTTCAAGTTCAATGTCCTTCCCTCTACATTTCATATACTTTGAAGCTCATTATATAAAGTATGCTATGGTACTGTTTATTTATAAAAACATAGAACAACATTTTTGTAACAACCTAAAGGAGGTAAGGACTAAGTAATACAAGGGGGCCCCCAAAAAACTGGAATTATCTTTTTGAGGGTGCACCCCTTATTTTAAACTCAGAGTTTGTTTTTCTGGATCAACAATCAACCAAAGTTTTTACCTGGAAGTTCTGAGGAGGTTGCGATTTGTGGAAAAAAAAAATCCAGAGTTGTGGCAAACAGGTGACTGGTTCTTCCACAAAGATAATGCACCTGCCTACTCTGCTCTGAGTGTTCAGCATTTGTTGACCAAATATGGCATGATCCCCTTGCTCCATTCTCCCTATTCACCCATTCTTAACATTCTTACCTTGAACGACTTTTTGTTGTTGTTGTTTCCATGGATGAAAAACGTCCTTAAAGGGAAACGTTGTGCTGATGTGGAAGAGATGAAACAGACAAACAACAACAACAACAACAACAAAAAAAAAAAAACATATTAAAAGGCATCAAAATTGATGCGTTAAAAAACTGTGTTGCATAGTGGAAAAAGCATCTCGACAGATGTATTGCATGAAGCAGAGAATACTTTGAAGGAGACTAAAGTTTAAACATGTAAGGATAAATACACAATTTTTATAAATAAATTCAGGTTTTTGGAGGGACTCCCTCCTTGTATATAAAGAATTCCTACAAACCCCTTTCATATCCAATTTTAGGAATGAACACATTAGGGACAGAAATGTAAAACAACAGGTATAGTTTAGCCAGTGAACCAGCATCAAACTGTAGAAAAATTCTCCGATTTTACCTATCACCTAAGTGTTAAGAGCACATGACTGGTTGGTCTTTAATGGTAGTGTCAACACCTCACCACTTTTTAAAAGTTATTCTTATCTTTTTCAGTTTCTTCAAACCAGGATTCACCTTGCAACACAGAGGTAGTCTGTTTCTCCAGTTGAGTCAGTCAGCTTTCTCTACACTGCCCACAATAACATCAAGTTTAGTATTAAAGCAGTCTATTGAGTCATTCTGCTCACCAGGATCCTAATCTACAGTATGAGCAAATTTATTGCTCATTGAACTCAGGACTCATACTCAGCATTAATATTTCTACTGCACTCTTTCAGATCTTAAGATCTATACCTTATTCCCCCATGTTGACCATAGAATATTCACATTTCTGAACTCAGGTAGTTTGTATCATAGTCCACATGATCAAGGATCTGTCAGTGCCCCTGATTCTGAAGTCCTCTTTGTAACCTGCATAGAGTCTTGTAGGTGAATCCTGTGTTGTTCTTTTCTATTCAAGCATTATGAGGTATGAAGAGCATGAGATCATGTATGCTACATAAAGGTGGTAGCACAACAAATTCACTATAAGCCAGTAATATAATCATAACTGCTATTTTAGTTAATTTTAAGAACTGAAAACTTCTCTGGAGGACCAGAGCTGGCCCCAGAGTACACTCCTACCTCTTGCCTTCTAATTGCAGAGGTACGTTCTATTATCTTTGAAAAAAATATTTTTATTTCAGATTGAAAATACTATAAAACTACTTCATACTAAAATGAAGGTGTCTTTTAAAAGTATTAGTATTTTAACACAAGACAATATTTTATCTTAAATAAACATTTTTGCAGGAAGGTAACAAAGCAGCAGTTTGTATTTGAGTATGGGAGAAATTTTGTGAAGGATAAGATGTTCCTAGATCTCTTAATGCTACGTGTAATTAGAAATAACCATTTACTAATAGACAATTTCACCCCTGAGAAATAGTTTCTGTGTTGCTTGCTTTTTTCCTCCTTTGTATTCCTCTTGGTAAAGGCAAATGATATGACCTGAGAAAGAACAATTACTTTTTCTATTTATTCTCTTCCCTAAATATATTATCTATAAGAAGAATGACCCACACATCCAGGACTGAGTGAGCTACTATTAAACTCCTCTGGTTTCTTCAACCTCATGACTGGGGGAAATAAAAGGAAAAAAGATGCCAATGTTTTCACAAAAGTGACAGTGCCACAGAGAAGTATCAAGAGGCAGAAGAAAAGGATGAAAAAAATCAGCAGTTGTTCTAAATTCATTTGTCCTGTGGTCTAAATAGGAACATCAGAAACCAGAATGGTGTAGGGAGGTGAGGAAGTATTGGAGCAGTGTTAGACACAAACAGCTCTGGAAATCATTTGAAAGCCTGCATATGACTACATGACCATGGTCATTCCTCTATCTGGGTGCATTTCCAAGCACTACACGTCAATTATATACCTGCTTGCTGTCCATGGTCTTGATAGATAGGCAAGGATGTTGTTATTAGTTGCTTCTAGCAACTAGGTCTCCAGTACTTATTAGTGCCAGCAAATCTCTTGTACTCTCAACCACTCAAGTTTCTACATGAATAAAAAGGGGATAATAATAGGAGTACATATCCCAAAGGCTAATGATAAGGAATGCAATGATATAATACATCTAAAATAGCACATTTTCTGGCACATAATTAATGTTTCATATATATTATTTATTTTGTTATAATTATGTCTATGTTGATTAATGAGCAGCTCAGAAAGTTAAATAATTTCCCTCCTGATACCTCTAGTTAATTGTGAAATTGAGACTACAGTCTAATCTGTTATGCCTCACTGAGTCCTTTCTCTCCTCCTCTTGGTAGTTGTGTTTTCAGAATAAAAACTTTCCTTCCTTACTGCAGCAGCAGCTTGCTCTCCTGTTTCAACTCAGAAGTCCTTCTCCATTACCACCCCTGTCAAGTGAGGAGCTGCTGTTTCTCCTACTAATCAGCAGAACTATTGCCTATCGAGATCAGTGGTATTGATGGCATCTGCCTACTCAGGGAGTCAGTGGGCCATCCATCACTTTTAGCGCTTCCCCTGGAGCCCCCAGGATGTTACAAGGTGGTGTTAAGGTAACAGATTCAGTGTTGCTGGACAAGTAGGGAGCAGGACAGAATGTATGAAGGTCAAATGGAAACAGAAATGGGATGTGGGTTTTTACTGCAAGTGATAGGCCTCTGTGAATGGAGCAAAGAATCTAAACAAAAGTGGGATCCGTTCTTCACATCTTTTTGGTTATAGCTGTCTACTTTCTTAAACACCCTTTAAAAAGCTGATTTTTTGATTGGTCAAATCAGATATATATGCAGAAATTCCATCAAATCAGTGAACAAAGGTATTTGGAGAAAAATCACTCCTCTCCTAAGTCTTTGATGAATGTCTGTCTTAGTAACATTGTGTGTATGGGTTGGAGGAGACCCTGGGGGTGATGTACCATATGTGGCAATGACCTGTCTTCCAATCTAATGATTTAATATTGTAATATCCTAGAGAAGAAAGAAATAATCTTGGCAATATATACATAATGAATATCTTGTCAGGGTAGAGCATCATCATTTTAATCAGAGCAGAACCACTAGCCATTTAGAGTGTGGTTTTAAAATTCAACTTAAAAAATTAAGTCTCTGCCTGGAATATTAATTCCAGTTCTTGATTCTTTGAAGATGATAAAAATTTGAACGCTGAACTCAAAAGTCTGCTTTTCAAAGATTGACTCTTCAGGAAAGAGTTGTACCCTAAAGCATTCAGGACTGAACAAGAATGTAATAACTGCCTGAGCAATAAAAAATATGATTTCATGGTTGAACAGCTATTTGCAACGATCAAATATGCATTCATATTAATTCCCATGTAAGAGCTTACTATAGTAATTATGAAACGTTGGGATAATACTTGGAATGGGTGCAGATTCAGGATCTCTGGAAGAGTGATCTGTCTCCCAGAGGTGACTATACAACTGATACAGTTTGGATGTTTGTCTCTCCAAATCTCATGTTGAAATGTGATCCTCAATGTTGGAGATGGGCTTGGTGGGATGTGTTTGGGTCATGGAGGCAGATCGCTCATGAATGACTTGGTGCCATACTCAAGGTAGTGAGTGAGATCTTGCTCTATTAGTTCACATGAGAGCTGGTTGTTTAAAAGAGCATGGCATCTCCCTTCTGTCTCTTGCTTCCACTCTCGCCATGTGACATGCCATCTCCTCTTGCCTTCCACTACAAGTAAAGCTTCTGGAGGCCTTCCCAAAAGACAAGCAGATGCTAGTGCTATGAAGAGCCATGAGCCCAATACACCTCTTTTAAAAATAAACTCCCAAGCCTCAAATATTCCTTATAGCAACACAAAATGGATGAATATTGTTATTTAAAAAATTTGAGCTACCTTGAATTAACCTAAACCTCAATTTTCTGTATAATTAGAGGAAAAATACACACTCTGAAGTATAATATAATAACAGAAGAGCTTGTGTGTAGTAAATCTGATAAATTTATCCTTCACTTCATTCACTGAGAGAGATAGCTCAAATGGCAATATTTAAATGCATCCATAAAATTAAAGTGTGTATCTCATTGGTCTATTCTTATCTTTTGTCTTATGAAATTGGATTACCCTTTCTTAAAACTAAACTCCCTAAGTCTTTGTCCTCTGTTGTATTTTTTTGGGCATTATGTTCAGCAAAATTGATTTTTAAGAAATTGTTTTATGTTTCACACTGACTTTTCAAACAGCCAGAATCAAAGTAAAAATGTTGTCAGTAACACAGACATTTTCAAATATCTAGGTATTTTATATTGGGAAGGCAGAACTGCTAAGAGCTGATAGGAGTCTATAGTTTTCAGTGGTTTAAAGACATAAGCCTGGTGTGTTTCCCCAGTCTTTGAAAATCATTGAAATAATTCAAAGATTTATTTTGCTTTATTTTATTTAAATGATTTCCTTGCTACCTCTCTTTTATCATTAAAAGTATAAAACTGATCAGGTGAGCAGTCTGAGTGTGACACTAATTTAATTAATGACAGCAGAATTGTTGCCAACTGAAATTATGGGCATTATATTATGAGATGCGCTAGGTAATTCATCAGAATAAAAATTTTTTTAAATGTCTGGGTCCTTTTAACTTTTAAAAACTAGGGAGATAAAAGATTGGGGTCATAGAAGGTGAATAGAAATGATTTGTTAGTATAGATATAGACAGATGTTCCCCTTGAGGGTCATGAGAATCAGCCTCCTCTCCCAAGTTAAAGAGCCCCGAATCACTTTAGGCAGGTGATTATCTCTTTAAAATTTCCTGTGGAAAAAGATATCCCAGTTTCCATTTATAGATTGAATGTTGCTATAAGGGAAACTCTATACTGGGAAACTCTGCTAGGATTTTTGCAAACAAGAAGTGTGAATTTTTCTTCTTTGATCATATGGTTTGATTTAATCCTACTAAATGTCAGGCACTGTTTTGAGTATTTGGAATAAAGTAGAACAAAAGAGATAAGATACTTGCATCATAAGCTTCTGTTCTAATGAGATTAGACAGAAAATAAATTTATAAACAAATAGCATACTTTCAAATGTTATGAAGAAAAAGAATGGAATGATGGAAGCAAAGTTGCTTTAGATGAATTTGGGCTGCTATATAGCTGAATGGAGAGAAAGATTAAACAGATGAATTATATGTTATGTTGGAAAGACTTCCAGACATGTGACATTGGATAAGCTTATTAGCCTCTGCGGGTACCATTTTCTGGTTCTATTATCCTGCATATGTTTTTGTTAATAGGTTATCTTTTAATCAAATTTCATCCTCATTGGGCATGTTTTCCCAAGGTGAATGCTTCTGCACTGGATTGTTTGACATCCCTAGAAGGAAATTGGAATCTTTTTGAATTCTCCTGGATAAATATCTCATAGAATAGCTTGGTATAAAAGGCAGCCCTAGTTTCTTATTCAAGCTCTATGTTCCATCTACAGTAAGTAACTCTTTCAAACTAAGGCAGTCTAATGCTTAAGAGCTATATGAAGTCACCCGTATAGACTGAGCAACTTGATTTTCCTAGGATGTGCTTATTCAACCCAACCAGGTTGTGATTGACAATCGGATACACTCCATCCCTGTGTACCCACATAATGTTAGACTGTTATACCCTCTTTTCCTAAATTACCCATAACCAGAAAGGGACAGAGGGCAATCTTATCTCTTCACTGAAGTTGATGACATGGTGAAGGTGACAGATATTCATGAGAGACATAAAACAGGCTTGGCTTCTGATACACAGGACAACAGAGTCTTAAGATCAGATTTTTCCATCCAGGGTGTGTAAGAAGTTGGTCACCAGGTAGAATGGACTTGTGGAATGAGGCTTCTTAAAGTAATGTATGCCTGTAACACAGGCATATTCCACTCACTGAGGCCTACTAATTCCACCCTACAGTCTCTTTCTTATTATCTTTTAAAGTTGTTCTTCCTATGTTCCACAGGAATTAAGTCTGAAATATAAAAATAATGTTCTGGAGGAGAACAAAGGAAGGAGAGGTCTAACTGATGATAAATGCTGCCTCTTCTTCGATGAGAGCCTAAATGCTCAAGAGAAATCCTGTAATTAAGAAATCTATTTAAGTTTGTTTTACCAGCCAGCCCCAAGCTTAGCCATCTATGTAAACTTTTTTCCCCTCAAAGAACATCTATTAGTATCTTGTTGAAAGCACACAGTTTAGAAACATTGCTTCAGAGAGTATATTTTAAAAGATGCATAGTGGAAACCTGGCTGTGGTTTGCTGTGCATGGTTACTTATGATGAGATGAGGCTTTTGTTTAGAAAAAGGCAGAGGAAGCACACTGATAATGAAATGGTTTTATCAAATGCTTCAGTGAAATTTTTTCTCAGTAATTGTAGGACTGAGATTAGGAAGGAAACCCTTTTATATGCAGACCCCTGGTAAGGCCCTTTCAAAATGTTTGCTCAGAGTCTCAGAATGACCACATAATCTTGTTAGAACAAGGTATGCAATTAGACACTTAGAAATACTAAATCTTTTGTGCCAGAATTTGATGACAGGATGAGTTCTCAAAGAAGCAGAAATTGCTTCTAACTTGCTGCTGCTGTATTGGAAAATCAGTTCGTTGTTAATGGCTTGCAAGTGATTTTGAATTTAGAATGCTTCTAATTTAGACTTCTAATTTGGAAACTTTATACTAATCTGGAAATATTTATACTAGGTAGCAATGCAGGAAACTGCTGTTTAATTGTTGGGCTAACCAATTCCTATTCTTTTTGGTTGACTTTCTAAATGAAAACGACGTGCAATTGGGAAATAGATACTCAAATTACATGATTCAGACTTCTGCAGACTCCAGTATCTGCTCTTTATCTTGTCTTTGTCATTGCTGTCTTGATGTACTTTAAAGCTTGGGTCTGAAATTGGTCCCTGTCATTGCTGTTATCTGTATGTTCTGAACAGTTACTCTGATAGCCACCTAGACGCCCTTGATCAAAGACTGTCTGGCCTTCAATATGATTACATTAAGATTGATATTCATCTTAATGGAGAGTAGATATTGGGGCCATGTTGGTGAGATCATTTCTTTTTCAGCCTCGTAGTCTTAAGATATGATTTATGAATATTTTTTGCCATTCTGTAAAAACAGTTAATGGCTAAAGAAACTGGTAAAACTAAGGTGGCAGCAGAGAGAGATGGAATTTAAAATGAATTTCTCCCCTTTCATTCAAATTTTGAAACTTCAAGTAGCTATATAAAAATATTTAGGTCCTCTCAAGCTCCATTTTATCATTAGCTTACTTTTTTTGTACCCAGGATTAGAAGAGAAGGAAGGGATACAATTACTGTCCAGAAATCTTCATAAGGACTTAACAACAATTAGTAATATCTGGTAGTTGATCCAAAAAAGCAAATTTTAGTAATCTGTCCACATTCTGTTATTTTGATATTTGATATTTACTAATACAAATTTTCTCGCTTAATATTGACAATCTGTCATTATCCAGTTGCAAATATTTTTTGTAAACAGTAAACTGATTTCTGTCAGCCTGTTTGCTATCATTTCTTTTGCTTGCTTGTTGCTCCATCATCCCAAATTGCCTTCAGACCCAGAAAGGGTTTGTTTTGTTTTCTTGTTCTTAGTTTCCTGGTCAATTGAAATTTCTGTTTCCAAACACTCTGGTTTAAACATAACAAACTCTTTGAATTCTGTTAAATGAGTTGAGGCAATCTTGGAATTTTCCTTAACAAGAGTGGATCCCCCTTCTGAGTTATGGATTGCAGACCCAATGCCCCAGGAGGCTTCTTTATCCTCTGCCCACCCTCAGTCCTGGTGACAACCCCAAACTTTTTTCATATCTTAGGAAAGCCAGAAACATATCAAAAGATAGCTGGGCCTAAAGAAACTGGAAATTATATTTCATCTTCAGTTCATCAAACCAATGAGTTTTTTGGTTTTTTTTTTAACTTCTTTGACATCTATCTCTTCTTACTGTTCAAAAAGCACTGGTGCCCAATGAAGGTCAATGGACTATTTCTGAAAGAATATAGATAACTCTGGAGATCTGAAAGCACTGGGGGACAATGGAGCACTGTATTGTTTTTTCTAAGAATTTCTGCACATTTGAGAACGATGACTTTATTTTCACTCAGCAATTCCTGTATGCTATTTATTTTTAACTAAAATGTGCTTTTTTATGTTGTTGTTATTGTTGTCCCATAGTGACTGAGGGACAAGGTAAGAAACAGTTTTATGAATTTTGCTCTTTCCTTTATTGTGAAACTGTTGTTTAACATGTGAGCTATTGCATTGTGCAGTTACCTGCATAGGAAATCTCAGGAGATATTTTTGCCTGACTTCCCTCTCCACAATTATGGTGGGGCTTCTGAATAATTGGACACTTTATCTTAAAGATAATGGGAGTTGTATAACTGACCATGACATCTCCCTTTTAAAAGTTGACTATTGAAAAGCTCAGAGTCAAACTTATGATTTTCTATAGCAAGTGTGTTGGTTTTGTAATATGCGTTCTTACATTAAGCTTATTGCTAGCTCAATTTTACACCTTTATTCCTGATTTGTGTTTTTAAAATTTTTCCATTATGTTATCTTTCTCATTTATGTAAGGAGTCTTAAATTCTTTCTGGAACAATATGAGAGTAAATAACTAAGAGCTATTTTACATTTCTGTTCTCTAACTCAGCATTCATTTTAGTGAAGATTAAATTTTATCTATTCAGTTACCTGTTTTCTCTTTTATTTTCTACCCTGTTAGCTAGATCCCTTAGTACCCAGGCTTTATTCTTTCCCTGCTCTGTTCATCATTTTTTGATACTACAATGTTATTACTATTTTTACTCTTGTTTTGAAAGTCAAATTCTGGCAAGAGCACAGCATATATTTCTACATTAAAAACAGTTCCTGTTCAAAAGAACATAGATAAATATAACTCTGAAATAAACAAATAGAATCATCTTGTAACTTTTAGAGAGTGAAAAACCATTGTGAATCCCAGGCTTTCCTGGGTATATAAGGACAAATAACAAGATAAAATAGACTGTGTTTTGATACTGTGAATGGCAATGCTTCTCTTACTTATGATTAAGTATCAGAAATCTGGTTGACTTTATTAAGCCCATTTGAAAGCATACTTTAAGATGCTGGAGCCAGGTTTATGAAATTGCACTCTGAATACCACTATGCCAAACAACTTATCACACTGTGAACAAAACAAAACAAACACACAGAAAACCCATTCAAATTCAAATTGGGATTGATTTTTATGCCAAGAATATTGTTCCCAGGCTGTCAGTTGACAATGTCCAAATAGGCAACAAGATGATAGGAGTGATGTTAGGGGCACATTTACACACTGGGTTCAGGGGATCCTGACCATATGTACACAAGTAGTGAAAGAAATTTTTAATATTTTTTTTCTCTTCATGGCAATCATTAGAGTTATTTTTTCCCTTCAAAGAAGATGTGTAGTTTGAACAAAATGTGAGTCACAGAAAATTTGATAGCAATGGGCTCCTAGATGTAATGAGAGTTCAGTAGATTAAAAAGAGTTGATTTCTTGATTACATTCAGCACCTAATTTTCCAAAGTAGAAGTCTTTGATTATTTTTAATTCTTCCACCTCACTCTCAACCTACAATCTCTGTTAAATACTGTCTATCTTGCCTCTTTACTTCTGTCAACTTCTCTAACTCAACTGCCACTATCTTCCTTCAGGAAATAAGTTTAATATGTAGCTTTGTTCTTTGCTAGCACTTTCAACTCTAATCCAACTGCCTCTCTATCAAAAAAAATGCTGGGCTAGTAATCAAGTCTTGGCCTGTGGGCAATCCAGACAGGGATAGCTAGTCTGGTTTTTCCCTCCATGAGTCCAAGTCAGAGAACTTCAGGTATAGGAATAAAAGTAGCAGTATTTAGATCTTTGATAGAAGGTTGGTCCCCTGTGAACTTGTCTGGCTTCTACATACGTAAAGAAATCTAGGAGGATAGAATAAACTTGGAAAATCTCCTTGATCTTGGCAGTAACTTTTTTGATAGGACACCAAAAGCATGGGCAACCAAAGCAAGAAATAAGCAAGTGAAAGTATATCAAACTAAAAAACTTCTGCACAAAAAAGGAAAACACAAAAATGAAAAGGCAACATATGGATTGACAAAAAATATTTGCAAACCATATATCTAGAGAGATTAATATCCAAAATATATAAGAAACACACACAAGTCAATAGCAAAAGTAAAACAAAAAGCAAAATACCAAACTCAATTAAAAAATAGACAAAAAACTTGCATAGACATTTTTCCAAAAAAGACTCAAAAATTGCCAACAGATATCTGAAAAGGTGCTCAACATCACTAATCATCAGGGAGATACAAATAAAAACCACAGCAGATGTCACCTCACATCTGTTAGAATGGCTATTATCAAAAAGATGAGGCAATAGTGTTGAGGGTGTGGAGAAAAGGCAACCCTTGTATACATACCATTGGCAGGAAAATAAGTTGATGCAGCCACTAATGAAAAGTATAAAGGTTCCCCTAAAAAAACAAAAAAAAGAATTACCATATGACTCATCAATCCCTCTTCTAAGTATATACCCAAAGGAAATAAAATCAGTACCAATTCCATGTTCATTGCAGCATTATTCATAATAGCTGTGCATCCCACCCAGTTCCCACCTTGAGCTTAGGCAATCTGCAATCTGACTGTCAAGGTGCAGCCAGCTTCAGGGGCTCAGGTGTTCTCAGACAATCCACTCAGCCAAGAACTGTCTGCAGCATTGGAGTTTGCCCTTGGGACCCATTCCCTACCAAGCCAACTGGAAAGTAGCTTCTATACCCGACAAAGGCTGAGTTCTTGGGAAATGGCAGCTGGTGCTTCACAAGGCCTCTTTCCTGCACCTCTCCATGGAAGAGCACAGCTGTGGGTAAGCAGTTTCCCATGAGAGACTGAGGTCCCATAAGGCTTATGGAGCCCGGCAAATCTGTGGCAGGAGCACAGTATTCCCAAATTCCTGCCTCTCACCTTCTTTACTGTGTCCAGAAGCTCTAGTGGACTGTGGTAGTGCTGGCAAGAGTCTGGTCCATTCTGGTCCAGGTTGGTGGATTTTTTTCTTCTTCTATGCTCTAAGTGGTTATTATCACTCCTTTGGAGACTCTGTGGGGTGTGCTGTTGATCTGCTCTTCTCTATCCTGGTTTACTCTGTAGGAGTAACTCTGTAGAGAAAGTCACTCTAGTTACCTCATGTATGCCATTTAATCCTCTTGGTCTTTGGAGACTTTTTAGCGTGTTTTCCCATTTTATGATGAGTGATTTATGAGTGCACCTGCCCACATCATGCTTGAGTGTTCAGTCATTTTTGATAAAAAACAACATGACCCCCATGCCCCACCAACCCAATTTTGCCCTGAGAGATTTTTGTTTTGTTTTTCTGGATGAAAAAAATTCCTCAAAGGGAAATGTTTTGCCAGCTTGGAAGAGGGGAAACAAAAAATGGCAAAAGCACTAAAAGGCATCAAAATCGATGAACTCAAAAACTATTTTGAGCAGTAGAAAAAGCAACTTGGTAGTTATATTGCATCAAACAGAGAGTACTTTGAAGGTGACTGAAGTTTAAATATGTAAGAATAAATACACCTAGCCCGCAACAAGAACTACAAAATGCTGTTTAAAGAAATCAAGGATGATACAAATGGAAAAACATTCCCTGCATAGGGACTGGAAGAATCAATATTGTCAAGCTCTCCATTCTACTCAAGGCAATCTATAGATTCAATGCAATACCCATCAAATTACCAACATCATTTTTTTCAGACCTGGAAACTACAATGCAGAAATTTATATGGAAACAAAAAAGAGCATGGATAGCCAATGGAACAGGACAGAGACTCCAGAAGCAAAAACATGGTCTCTCAACCATCTCATCTTTGACAAAGTCACCAGTAACAATCACTGAAGAAAGGAGACCATATTTAGCAAATGGTGTATGGAAAGCCGGCTGACCAGATGCAGAAGAATGAAACTGGACCTCTACGTATCACCATATAAAAAATTCAACTCAAAATGAATCAAAGACCTAAATATAAAACCTCAAACTGTAAGAATACTAGAAGAAAACATAGCAAAGAATATATACCTATGAGAACATAATATATATGTGTGTGTGTGTGTGTGTTTCTGTACAGTTAAGGCCTTCTGAAACAATTTTTTTTTAAACTAGGGACCTGATCTGAAAGACTAGCTTAGAAGTTTATGACTGATTAGATAGTGAGAACTTTACAGATACTTATCTCTGCTAAGTTAAGAGGTATGCTTTTACATTTGAAGGGGAAGGAGACCGAAGAGAAGGAGAAATCTATGGATTGTAAGGCTGGAGAGTCTATGTACATTCCCCTGGAGAGATTTATGTACATTTCAAGCAGTGAGAGTAAAAACCGAGAATTCTTCTCATTGCTTTTCCAAGGAGACAATTTTCAAGTGGGATAGGTAAACAGCTGCCTCTTTCTCCTATCTAAATGTAAAACTATATACTTTAAACATTCCTCACCTTTAATACAGACACTGTATGTGTAGGGTGACAGGTAATTCTTGTTGCATTACTCTAGGAGTAAACTGGACACAAGGGAATTGGTGTATTATTTACTGGAAGTAAATAATACTCTGTTGAGCCCCAGAAACCTCATTTATATTATTGCAACAATTAATAATAATATTATTATAGCATTAGTGACAATAGACTCTTGAACAATGCTGGGGTGAGAAATGTTCTCTGCCTGTGCAGTTGAAAATCCACATATGGGCCAGCCATCATGGCTCACCAGTAATCTCAGCACTTGTGAGACTAAAGTGAGAAGTGAGGGAATGCAAGACCCATCAGGGCAACATAGTGAGACCTCGTCTAAAAAAAATTAACCAGGAAAGGTGGCATGTGCCTGTAGTCCCAGTTAATCAAGAGGCTGAAGCAGGAGGATTGTTTTCCTGAGCCCAGGAGGTCCAGGTTGTGGTGAGCTGTGATCATACCACTGCACTCCAGCCTGGGGGACAGAGTGAGACCTCAACTCAAAAAAAAAAAAGATAATTCATGCATAACTTTTGAATTCCCAAAAACTTAGCTACTAATAACCTATTGCTGACCTAAGTTTTACCGATAACATGGTAAATTAACACATATTTTGTATATTATATGTATTCTATACTGTATTCTTACCATAAAGCAAGTATGAGAAATTATTAAGAAAATCATAAGAGAAAATATATTTACTATTTATTAAGTGAAAGTGGATCATCACAAAGGTTCTCATCCTCTTTGTCTTTACTTCTACGTTGAATAGACTGTGGGGGAGGAGGAAGAAGAGCTAGGTGTGTTGGCTCAGGGGTGGCAGAGGCAGAAGAGGTGGAAAAGGTAGAAAGGACAGGCAGGTACACTCAATGTAACTTTCATTAAAAAATAATTCTCATATAAGTGGACCTGTACAGTTCAAACCTGTGTTGTTCAAGGGCCAAGTATAATTAACTGGCTTCAGATTTTCTACCTAAAATATTGGAAGCAATAAGATGACAGAATAACCATTTTTTGAAACTCAAGGATTTATTACTTAGGTATATAAAGTACATTTTTCATGGTTAGAGAAAATAATTTATAACTATACAACAATTGAGAAAATATATAATTAATTTACCTTATCAGAGGAAAATACTCAAATAGAGATTTAATATTTTTTGGAAAGCACAAATTAGAACAGCAACTTCAAAATAGGGAAGGAAAGAGTATAAAAAGTAAATGTGAGCAATAATACTTTAAATAAACATTCACACATGTATAGTTAATCATAATTATATCTAGCTTGATAAAGCCAGATTGTTTGGAAATGTGTGATAAAAATGTCAATTAAGAATTCTTGAAATAGAAGGGACATAATGTAACAATGTTAAAAGTACAAATGACTCCAGAAAAATGTAGGAGTCGAGCACAAGAGGAAATGAATATAAAATATTAAAAATTTCTCACACATAGATGGGGTATTAGAGATTTAGTGACATACAGGGTACAGCTATTCTAAACAGTCTCATCTTAAAGTCAATTGAGGGACCTACAGCTTGTTGGCAGAGAAAATAATCAGTGTCCTATTTTCAGAGAATAGTAAAGAAATATGCGGTGCATAGGGCAAAGCAAGAAGTCCATAAAGGAAATAACACAGTAGCATTAGAAATTGAACTTCACAGAGGAAAAAGCTGGAATAAATAGTTCCTGGAGTGAATAACATCTGTTTCAAACCAAATGTAAAAATAAAGAACAAAAAAGTAAAATAACATGTTAACAGAAATATAAAACAACAGAATTTAGCATATTAGTAATTATATATCTTAATGCACTAAATTCTGACACTTAAAGACATTGAGTAAAACTAAATTTTAAAATAAAATAAATATGTAGTAACTTATAAAACACAGGTTAATCAGATTAAAAACAGCAAAAATATGTAAGCAAAAAGCAGTTTTAATGTAAAAATGGAAAGAATGGATTCTACTATACCTGCCAGTTCTATTATAAAGTACATTATGCCAGATTGACTTGAAAAGTAAAATTAGAATAAAGACTAACTAGAGTAAACAGTAGCTTCATTAAACCAAATTAAAAAGATAAAAAAGTTGAAGTAAAAAATAAGCATAAAGTGAAATAGAAAAACTCAAATATATCAATAACTACATTACTGAATTTGTCTATAAAAAGATATGCTCTGACTTATTAAGAGAAGCACAGCTATATGCTATTTATAAAAAAGAAAAATTATTTTAAAAAGCATAAAATTAGAGAATAAACAAATATACAGATATATGATTAAAGATGTGGTGTATATATACACAATAGAATACTATTTAGCCATAAAAAAGAAAATCCTAGCCAGGCTCGGTAGCTCAGCCTGTAATCCTGCACTTTGGGAGGCTGAGGTGAGTGAATTGCCTGAGCCCGTGGGTTCAAGACCCACCTGGGCAACTTGGTGAGACCTCATTTCCACAATAAATAAAAAAAAAATTAGGCGGGTGTGGTAACGCACGCCTGTAGTTCCAGCTACTTGGAAGGCTGAGGCGGAAGGATCGCCGGAGCCCAGCGGGTCGAGGCTGCGGTGGCCGGGAGCGGCCACTGCCCTCCAGTCTGGGTGACAGAGTGAGACTCCAACTCAAAAAAAAAAGGAAAATCCTGTCATTTGAGACAACATGGGTGAACCTGTAGAATATTATGTTAAGTGAAATAAGCCAGGCAGAGAAAGATAAAAACTATGTGATCTCATTCATATGTGGAATCTAAAAAAATTGAATTCATAGAAACAAAAAGAAGAATGATGGTTACTAGGGACCCATGGTGCTAGGTGGGATTGAGAAGATATTGGTCAAAAGATACAAAGTTTCAGTTAGACAAGAGGAATAAGTTCAAAAGATCTATTGTATAGCATGGTGACTATAGTTATTAACAATACATTGTATTCTTAAAAATTGCAGGGAGCTAAATCAATTTTAAGTGTTTTCTTTTTCTTTTTCTTTTTTTTTTTTGAGTTGGAGTCTCATTCTGTCACCAAAACTGGAGTGCAGTGACTGCTCCTGGCCACCGCAGCCTCGACTTGCTGGGCTCCGGCGGTCCTTCCGCTTCAGCCTTCCAAGTAGCCGGAATTACAGGCATGCGCTACCACGCCCCGCTGATTTTTTGATTTATTGTAGAGATGAGGTCTCGCTGCCCAGGCGGGTCTTGAACCCGCGGGCTTAGGCAACCAACTCACCTCAGCCTCCCAAAGGCGCGGGATTACAGGCTGAGCCACCAAGCCCGGCTAATTTTAAGTGTTTTCATCACAAAAAGTAATAAGTATCTGAGGCAAATGTATGTTAATTAGCTTAATTTAGTCATTTTATAATGCATACACATTTCAAAACATTTTGTTGCATATGATAAATATATATAAATTTTACTTGTCAATTAAAAATAAATTAATTTTAAAAGAAAAATGAATGAACAGGGAGATGAAGACATTGCAAATGAAGAAAAGAGAAGTGGCAACAAAACTGTAAGATAAAGCTAAAACTTCTAAATATGTTAAAGAGGAATATTTAGAATAAAAAAGGTAGATTCATTGTAAAGCTGTATGCATCAAGAAATGCAAAGATTAAATACACAGGAGAATTCATTAAAGACACAAGGAGCACTTGTTAAAAAATATGACTAGAGTAAAATACTTTAATATATTACTTTCAGATTTGGAAAGATTCTGTAGAAATAAAAATATAAACCTATAGGACTTGAGAAACCTAGTCAGTAGCTAAATTTAATAGGTGTATATATAGAATCATATTATCTCTTTAAAGTATAAGAACTCAACAAATTTTAAAAAGTAGAAATTTTATAGATCATGTTATCTGGTCATAATCCAATAAAATTGGGAATAAGAAAAGTAAAGGTGAACATAAAAACCATAACTACTTGGAAATTAAGGAGAGCATTTCACTATGACCTTTGGCTCAAGGAGAAAATTAAAACTGAACTTACAAACTAGCCAGAAAGTAGTAAGTCAAATACATCATATTAAAATCATGAGATAAAAAACAACTATTGACTGATGAATATTTTCCATTTCTCACTTTTAAAGAAGAAAGAAAGGAAATTGCTTCCAATCTAAAGAAGCTATATAAAACAATCAAGCAAAAGAACCAAAACAAAAAAAAGGAAGAAAATTTTAAAGATAAAATCTAAAGATACAAAATATAAAATAATCTTTTCAAATAGTTGAAAGGGTTAATTCCAGTGATGTTTTAATTTTTATTTTTTGGTAAACCAATTAAAAACAAATCCTTTCTGAGCTTGGTTAAAAAAAGAAAAGGAAGCAAAAATATACATAAATATAAAAATAAGTAAAGAGTTGCAATCGTATTACTGGGAGAGACTAAAAGAATAAAAAGCAAATGCTATTACAATTCTGACAACAAATTTGAAAACCTAGAGGAAGTTTTTTTTTTTTTTTTTAGATAGCAGGATTTATTGAGAGGACAGAAAATCTCCCACAGTGGGAGGGGACTCAAAGGGGTTGCTCTAGAGGAAGTATTTCTAGAAAAAATGATTATTGGATCTGGGGAAAAATAAACACTTAACATACACCATACACAAAATCAATCAACCTTGCTCATGCATCTCAGGTTGTTATCACTTTGGGGGTATGAAAAGATGTATTAAACATGACATTAGGGTATGAAAAGATGTATTAAACATGACAACAAATACACTTTAAAGGAAAAGATTTATAAATTGAGTTGTAATAAAATTTAAAATTTTGACATATCAAAAGACATCATAAAAAGTATGCAGATACAACCCATAGATTGAGAGAGATATGTGTCAATCATAAACAAACATAATAAAGAACTCCTAAAAATCAGTTAGAATACCATAAGTAACTCAGTAGAAAAAGCAACAAATTGTATGATCACATCAGAGCACAGAAAACCCAGGAGGCTAAAGAAAATCTGAAAGGATGCCTAACTTCATTTTTACTTAGAAAAATGATGGTTAAAACCACAATTAAATACAATTTCATACTCATTAGATCTGTGATAATATAAAAATTTAACCCTAACAAGTGTTTGTGAAAATGTGGAGCAAGAGAAAATTACATATAACTGGTAGGAATGTATACTAGCAAAGTACCTTGTTCAGTAATTAGGCAATGAGTACAAAATCTGAAGTCCAGTAATTCTATTCTTACCAGGCATATAGTTTGAAAATCTTTCAGGCCTAATATTCAGGATCTACAAGGAGCTCAAACATACCAAAAGGTAAAAAACAAACAGCCCCATTAAAAAGTGGAAAAAAGACATGAATAGTTGAGGGAAACTGCTAGGGGAGGGAGGGACAGTCCTCATCACAAGAGTACCTGCATAATCAATGTTTGTATACCTAACCCTGAATTGTACCCCACATGTTTAAAATAAAATTTAAAAAAAAATAGCTGGGCATGGTCGCATGCACCTGTAGTCCTTGTTACTTGGAAGACTGAGGTGGAAGGACTGCCTGAACAGGTCCAAGCTGTGGTAGCCATGATTGTGCCATGTGCTCTGGCTTGGGTGATAGAAGGAGACTCCAACTGAAAAATAAAATTAAATAAATAAAAAAATTTAAAAATACACACACAAAAAGGGCATGAATAATCACTTTTCAAAAGAAGATATATGAGCAGCCAACAGACACATAAAAAGTGCTCAGACTCACTAATCATCAGAGAAATGCTAATCAAAACAACATTGAGATATGACCTAACTCCAGTAAGAATAGTCATCATTAACAAAACAACAACAACATCAACAACAAAACAGATGCTGGTGTGGATGCAGAGAAAAAGGAGCGCTTCCACACTGCTGGTGGGCATGCAAACTAGGCACCCTCTTTGGAAAACAGTGCAGTGACTTCTAAAAGAATTAAACATTGACCTTCCATATGACCCAGCAATACCCCTGCTGGGAATATAGCCAGAGGAACTAAAATCCTTCTACAAAAAAAATACCTGCACACGCATGTTTATTGCAACACTACTCACAATAGCAAAAACATGGAACCAACCATGCTGCCCATTGAAACTGGGCTGGATAAAATATGTGTTACATATACACAATGGAATATTATGCAGCCATAAAGAAGGACAAACATGGGCTTCACGGCAACTTGGATGAATTTAGAGTCTAATACTCAGTGATCTATCTTTATATCACAAATAACAGAGTACCACATGTTCTTACTCTAAGTGGATCCTGAACATTTACCATAACACTATAAGAAAGGGATTGGTAGTAGCAGTATACTGTGGTGGGGGTGGGGACACAACATCAGTAAGGATACCTGATCTCAAACCAGGCAAGGTAGGAACCAAAGAGAGGCCCAAACTTTATCTGTACAATGACCACTTGCATACCTAACCCTGAATTGTAATCCATGTCTTTAAAATAAAAAAAAAGAAAGAAAAAAGAAAATCTCCCACACATGCTCATAAGAAGACAAACACAAGAATAATGATCATGGCAACATCATTTGTAATTACAGAAATTTTAGAAAAAAATCTAAATATCCTTCAACAAAAAAAAGTGATAAAGCATGCTAAATTCATATTACATTACAGATAAAATGAATAAATTAGAATTACATATTTAAATATCGATGAATTTTTAAAAACATAGGTCTGAGCAAAAACCTTAAGTACAGGAAAATATATATAGTATGATTACACTTGTATAAAGTTGAAAATATGAAAATCAACCTATTTTTTCTTAAGAATAGATATAATGATAAAAGTAAAAGGAAATGCATAGAAACGATAAACACTGAATATTATATGGTAGTTAATTCTGGAGGTGAGGGAAGAAAATATAATTGAAAAAGGTACACCTCAGACCTTAACTCTATTTCTAATATGTATTTTAATTTTTAAGTATATGTTATTTTAATGAGTTTTTACCTTAGTGTTTTAATACTTATGTGTAGCTGGGCTCGGTGGCTCAGCTTGTAATCCCGTGCCTTTGGGAGGCTGAGGTGAGTGGATTGCCTGAGCCTGAGGGTTCGAGACCCGCCTGGGCAACTTGATGAGACCTCATCTCTACAATAAATCAAAAACTAGCCTGGTGTGGTAGCGCGTGCCTGTAGTTCCAGCTACTTGGAAGGCTGAGGTGGAAAGATCGCTGGAGCCCAGCAGGATGAGGCTGTGGTGACTGGGAGTGGCCACTGCACTCCAGTCTGAGTGACAGAGTGAGACTCCAACTCAAAAAAAAAAACTTATGTGTATGTCTGAAATATTTTATAATATAATTTCAAATAACACATACATTTTACCATGTGAATGTTTAATGGCTGTATATAGCAATGTTATTATAAGCAAAGTCAATAAACTAGCAATAGATTTGTCAAATATATTTGCAACACAGATGAAAAGGAATTGACACATTATTTAGAAAGAGTTATCATAAGTTAACAACAAAAAGATAAATGCCTCAAAAATTGGCAAAAGTAAATGAACAAACAATTAACAAAGAGTAATTCATTTAAGCAAAAAACACAAAAGTGATGTTCACACTCAACAGTAGTATCAGGGAAATACAAATTAAATAAAAGTTAAATGTACTTTTCCCTTATCTGACTGGAAAAAAATTAAAAAGAGTAATCATTGACTTGCAGGCATGCAGCAAAAAGGATATATTTTTTTAAGCTAGTGAAAATATTAATTATTCCTATTTTAAAATAACAACAAAACCAATGAAAGGACATCTATAAAATGACAAAACAAACCCCAATTCCACTACTTGCTGCCTGGCTTCCTTGATGACTTTGGACAATATCTCTGAGCCTCATTGTTTCTCTATAAAAATTAGGATGGCAATTGCTCACCTAAATGATTGTTGAATAAGGCAGGTTAAATTGATTTATGCAGTGATTAAAAAATAAAACAAAACCCTAAGATATTAGTGACTTAATAAACACCAGTTTTTATCTTGTTAATGCCACACACCCTTCACTTATTAGCAGAAGACTCTTCATATCCTGGTCACTTGGAATCCAGGATGACTGAGTATCCATTGCAACAGGTGCTTCAACTACCCACTGTGGATGAGAAAGAGAGAGCACTGGTAGTAACAGAAGGATGGGCTGGGTGGGGGTTGTGCTGTCATACCAGCATGTAAATGTTTTATCTCACAAGAGACACATTTTGCTTTCTTCATTGGTCAAAACTAGACACACACACAAAAGACTGGAAAGTGTTGTATCTCTAGTTCTTAAAACAAGAGGACAATTGGCAATTGAATAAAGGTGCCCATTAGAAGTCTCTAGGAAAATTTCCATGAAAGTTGAATGAGAAGAGGTACTCCACAGTTTCTTTACCTCCTTTGTAATTCAGTTTTCCATATTGTCCTGCCTGGACAATCATATCTTACTTATATTATTTCATGCATCTAAGCCTGACTTTTGTTAGAAATATTATTCTAAATGACAACTTTGATTATGTTATTCCCTTGCACTACTTTGCTAAATCATAATGCCTAGCTGAGTATGTTCTCACTACTTAATGATGTTAGATTTCACAATCTAATATGTAAGTAAGTATAGAAAATATCTATTCGTGGCTGCCTTAACTCTCTTGCCATCCACTCTGCATATTAGTTATTCATGCTATGGATTCTGCCTTCTTAAGTTTAATTCCAAGCAATCTACCTTTCCCAGTTTCCCTTCCAGCTAGTGTGAAGGCACATATACCTGGATTTCTGGTTGTGGTCATGTATACTAGGTTAGGTAATGGTAGGCAATGGTTTGGAACTGAGTTATGGGCATTGTTTTCCACTTCCATAGGAAGAAGCACAGACAATGTGTTTCTGATGTTGGCAGTGGTGTTCTAGGAGATGCTCCTGAATAATTTTTCCTAGAAGCAAGCAAGCCTATTTTACAAACATCCTATGAAGCAGTGAGTAAATATTCCATAAGAAATCTATTTTAACTTAAATTTGGTAGAAGGCGGATTCTCTGGATGGTAACTGAGAATCCTGAAGAATGAGATATGCTTTCAGCATCATCTTCTGACAATGATCCTCCTGAGTCTTATATTTAGAGGGAATGGCTATCAGTCTCATTAAAGGGAAAGTCATAAGAAAAGCAAGCAAGTTTATTTGTCCCACTTGGGAGATTGAAAGAGATAATAAGATTAAAGATTTGATTCCCCATGATTGAGAGTTTAGCAGTCTGTCAGTACTTAGTTGTAAGATTCTTTGCATAATAATATTTTGAATAAACATTACTGTAATAACTGAGCATGTAGCAATGTAGTGACTAGAAAAATTTCATTCTAACAGAAGTTCTCAATTCTGTGGAAGACAGATTGGCATGGGATCTAGTTTTGGGGCCAAGGTCCGTGTTGCACCTCCAAGGGTGTTAGCTTATATAGGAAGATCATATGATTGAACTCAGGCTGTGTTCTGTGGTGGAGCATGAAGGAAAAGCTCACCTGATGTAGAAAAACTGTGTGCTGTGCAAGGTTATCTATCAGTTCTACTGTCACCAAATCTTGAGGTAAGTCCCTACTCATTCATTGGTATGATTTGTTTATTGTGGTGATATACATATATATGTTTGATAAATTTTATACAAAGTATCTATTAGATATATATACACATACATACATACACACACACACATATGATATATACATATATAACTGAGGTCAATGTGCAGACTATCATGGTCACTGACTAGGGACTGCATACACAGAGGTGGACCAGAAATTGAGGGACCATTGTGAAGAAAGAGCAGAACGCAGAGAAAGGAGGAAAATAGTGGTGGAGCCGGTTGGATTATGTGAGTCCCAGTGTGAGTGAGTGAGTGTATGGAAAAGTTTGCATACACGTCTGTGAGTAAGTGGAAGTGTGAGTGGCTGACTGGGGACTCGGGAGCAAGTGGCCAGGGCTCTCCTGGTGAAGTGGTTAGTGGCACAACTGCTCTGCTTGGACCCTAACACCGTTAAAAAAAATCACCAAAGTTCTTCCCAGGAAGAAGCTGCTCTGAGTAACTGCTGGCTCCAGGGTCTGCTTCATCATTGCAGTGCCTGGCCAGACACTAGCACCAAGGGCTATGGAGCAAGCTCAGTGAGGGGGCCTAGAGGCAGAGCCCCACTGGAGATGATGAAAGAGGCACTCTGACACCATCTTGAAAACCGGACAGGAAAGTACTCTGCTTGCTCACCATGGAGTGACAGACCTGATCTGTGTGACCAGCAGATTAACTACTCAGGAGCTGATCATGACCCAGAGGGACTATCCTGAAAACACAAACTCTGGGGGATGGGATGAGTGCTGAGTCTAAGGTGCCCCACTTCCTACCCTGATTCAGTTGTAGGGCAAAATGTATGACCAGAAAAAGGCAAGAAAGCCCCCCGAAGAGATCAGTTGTGATTCTAGGCCTGATCCTATCACTGTCTCCCCAGTAATCCTCTGAATATCAGACACACATGACTGGAAGGGATGAACCCAGGTGGAGCTTATACATCAGCTGTGATAGGAGAAGTCGACTCCAGGATAAGCCTGGTTGAGGCACATCCGTTACTGCCAGTACCTGGGGAAGAGACAATCCTGCCCCTTCCCACTGGAAGGGATCCTCCTGACCATACAATAGTGGGAGGGGAGGACTGAAGCCTCACCCACACTCACTGCCTCCACATCCTTTCCCAGGTGGACACAGGGGAGATAGTGAAGGCTGCAACTCCTCAGGAGGGGGGGGGGGGGGGGGCTTACCTGTGAGCACCTGAGAGGAACAATTAGAGTACCAGCCACAAGAGGGCAGGTTGCTTGTTGTTTGCTTTTAATTTTTTTCTATTCTTTTCCCTTTATGCATGAATGTGTGTGTGAGTGTTGATCTGCATTCCCCCCAACTTCTTTTTTCTTTTTTCTTTCCTTCCTTCACTTTTTGTTTTCTGTTTATTTGTGTACATGAATGACTGTTCATCTTTCAGTTTTTTGTGTGTTTTTTTCTTGTTCTATCTTTTTTTTTTAGTTTAATGTGTGTGTGAATACATGTGTGAGGGTTTGATTTGAATTCCCTTTTTCTCTTTTTCTTATCTTTTCGTTTTGTTTTGGACATATGTGTGTGTTCAGTTTTCCTGTTTTTTGGTTTTGTTTGTTCTTGCTTTCCAATTTGTTTTGGGGTGTGTGTGTGTGTGTGTGTGTGTGTGTGTAATTGTTTTTTGCTTTGGTTCTGCTTTTGTTTTTCCATGTTTTATTTGTGTCCATGTTATTTCATTCTACTTTTCTCTGCTTGCCTCATTGCTGTTTCTGTTCTTGGACTCAAGAGGTACACATGCATACCCATTGCATCATCATATAGACTGGTGGTGGGGAGTGAGTCTCAGGGAGCCATACCTCAATGTAGTGAGCATTGTATTTGCAAGTAATTTCTAAATCATAGCTCCTCATTTTCTACCTTGTTCAATTCTCAAAACTACAATTGATAGCAAAGTTTCCCATCCACAGTCCTGTTTCAAAATATAACAAATTCAGAGCCCTGGTCAGGGAGAAATAGAGGGCTGGGCCAACATAAGAAGTGAAAGTCTCTGCCATTTCAACTGGATAATGAAACTAACCAGAAAAGAAAGAGATCTGTCACAAATGAGGAAAAACCAATAGAAGAACACAAGTAATTCCCAGTGTACCAAAGAGAAAATACCTGTAAAATCAGATCACAGAGTCCAGACAATGGAAGTCACCAATAATAGGCTCCAGATTACAACAGAATTTAGGAAATGAATTGAGTGAATAAGACTCAACAAAGACAAAATGCAACATTGAAAGAACTTATAACAGAGATTTTGACCATAAAAATTTTCATCCAGGAAATATATAACAAGATGACAAGAATGGAAAGCAGAATTAATCAAGGAGAAGAAAGAATCTCAGAACTTGAAGTCCAAAACATGAAACTAGCCTGATCTGTAAAAGACAGAAAGAAAACCCAGAAAGAAAGAACAAGTTCTCCAAGAGATGTGTGATTATATCAAGAGGCTGAATCTATGCCTCACTGAACTCCCAGAAAAAGAAAGGAAAATGTAGAACACCTTGGAGCAAGTATTCCAGGAGGTTATCCAAGAAAAATTTCCCCATCTCACCAGAAATGTGACCATAGAAACACAAAAGATACAGAGAACACCTGTATGACATCAAATTAGAAGACCAATCCCTAGACACATAGTAATTTGCTTACACAAAGTAGATACAAAAGAAAAAATCTTAAAGGCAGCTAGGGAGAAAGGTCAGACCACCAACCAGGGAAAATCAATCAGAATATTGGCAGAAACATTACAAGCCAGAAGGGACTGGAGTCCAATATTCAAAATCCTCAAAGATAAACAATTTTAACCAAGAATTTCTTATCCAGCCAAGCTCAGTTTCACCAATGATGGAGAATTAAAATAATTCCCATAATCCAATCCCTAAGAGTTTGTGCAGCTTCCAGACCAGCACAACAGGGGATGCTTAAAAAAGTACTAAGCACAGAAGAAAACAGGAGAACATAGAATCTGCAGAGAATACATCACAACTGAAACTTGAAAACACACACATATATCAACCCAGATGTTAAAAAAAAACAAACAAAGAAAAAACTTTGTAAGTACCTTATGACGAGGATAAGCAATACATTTCAAAAATCAGCCTGAACATGAATGGACTAAATGCACCACTGGAAAGACACAGAATAGCAAACTAGATTAAAAAAAAAAATGACCCAATTATTGACTGCATCCAGGAAACTCATCTCGCCACAAGGGACACACACAGACTCTAAGTTAGAGGTTGGAAAATGATTTTCCGGGCAAATGGATCACAGAAGAAGACAGAAGTCATGATCTTAGTATCAGACAAAACAATCATTAAGTTGTCAAAAATCAAAAAAGATACAGAAAGACACTACATATGATAAAATATTCAATCCATTAACAAGAAATACTAAACATATATGCACCCAGCACAGGAGCACCAGCATTTATAAAGCAACTACTAAGTAACCTAAAAAAAGATATTGACTCTAACACTATTGTAGTTAGGGACTTAAATACCCCACAAATGACCCTAGATTGAGCATCAAGGCAAAACAACAACAGAGATTTTGAACCTCAACTTGATGATTAACCAAATGGAATTAATAGATACCTACAGAACACTCCACTCAACAACCACAGAATATACATTCTACTCATCACTACATGGAACATACTCCAATAATCACATTCTCAGCCATAAATCAAGCATAAACAAATTTCATAAGATTAAAATACTACCATATACTTTCTCAGACCAGAGTGGAATAAAAATAAATATCAACACCATCGAAAGTCCCCCAAAACCTACAAAGATATGGACACTAAACAGCATAATGCTGAACGACTATGGATCAACACAGAAATTAAAAGATTTCTGAAAATAAATTAAAATAAAGAAATATCTTACTAAAGCTTCTGGGATGCCCTAAAAACAGTTCTAAGAGGGAAATTTATATCTCTATGAACACATATCAAAAACATGGAAAGATAACAAGTCAACAGCCCAACAAATCACCTAAAGAAGCTGTAAAAACAAGACCACCAAATCACTAACTTAAGCAGAAGAATCCAGATCATCAAAGTAAAAACCCAAATATGGGACATAGAAGACAAAAATATCATAGAAAAAAATCACAAAAACAAAAAGCTGGTTCTTTGAAAGAATAAACAAGATTGATGGACCCCCTAGCCAGAATGACCAAGAAAAAAGAGAAAGCGGGTTCCAATAAACACAATCAGAAATGTAAAATATCAAATTACAACTGACTTTTAAGAAATAAAAAAGATTATCAGAGATTACTATGCATACCTGTAGGGAAACAAACTTGATAACCTAAATGAAATGAAGGACTTTCTGACATCACACAACCTCCCAAGGTTGAAACAAGAAGAAATGAGTAAATGAAATGGGTTGGGAAGGAGAGAGAAAAAAATTGATGTTGGAGTAACCAACTTCAAATTTCCAAACTGGAAAATTTTTATAGATGAGCTCTTATAAATCCCAACCGATGATGGTGCAAATATCAATATTCCAGTAGGAAAATGGGTAAAGGACATGACTTAGCAATTTGCCATGGAAGTTATGTTGTTGATAAAATTGCAAATTAATGTGAAGCTTCACTAGTAATCCATAGAAAGTAAATTTTGAAAAAATTAATATGTTAATTTGTCAGATTATAATTTTTTAATTAAAATATTCAAAGCTGATAAACTCCTTGTAGAATGCAAAGGTCTGGTGAACTACTGGCAAAAGTACCAATTGGAACAAACTTTTGGAGAGCAATTTTTGCATGTTTCAAGAACATTAAAAAAGGTTTAAATTCAGTAAATCTAATATTAACTCAGGAATTCTAATTTTGAGATTAAAAACAAAGAAAATAACCTTAAATATATATTTTAAAAAATGTTCTGGATTATTTTTAATAAAGAAAAATTAGTAAGAATTTAAGAATACAAAAATAAAAAGTTATACTAGATATGATATTGTGATGGACAAAGTGATGTCTAAATGTCCCTGCAAGAAAGTACCTGTGGTTCCAGCTGCTGAAAGAGCTCCAGTAGACAGTTTTAGATGACAGTGCCTTTGGCAGATAAACAGGGATCAGCTGGCTGCAGAAAGGTACCCAAGGCCATTCCTTTCTCCAGGCAGCACACATCCTGTAACTTACAGCATTGACGGTTTAAAGAACGGTCTATTTGGTCCAACATGGGACACATTTTAGCCTTTGAGCTGGCTGTGGAATCAAGCAAGGTAGTTATGGAGCTAGCATCGCAGCATGACTTTCCCCCCATCCAGTTCTGCTTTCTTCCCAGTCCTCCCCCAAGGGCTGTCCCCAAAGACATGCCTTCTTAAACATATAAACTGAATAAGTCTGCTCCTGAAGAAACTGATCTGAGACAGATATGTATAACCTGTAACAAAGCTATATCTATTTCTATAATGTAGGCATTCAAATGATTTTAAGAAAAAGTTTATTCTAAAAAAATTGTACAGGCCTACTGAAACAAAAACCCCGATGCATAATCTATCTGTCTGTGTGGGTATGTATCTATCTATGCATCCATGTAAATTGTGTATGAGAATAGAAAAAATCATAAAAATTATAACTTGAGATACGCCAAGGCTTTATCAGTAGAAATGTTTTCTCTCTCTCCTCCTTTCTGTCTTTCCTCCCTTCCCCCTAAGCTTGTTATTAATGAGTATTCATTTCTTTAGTCATATGCAAAACAAATGTTTCTTTGAAAAATAATCACATCCAAGTTTAAAAAATAAATGTGTTTTAAGAAGTACTGTGTGTCTGATAGGGCAAGGAGACTTTGTCTTCCTACTTTCGATGTATTTGTTTAAGTATATAATAGCTCTGATGTTTGACATATTAACCTAGAACATTTTGTAATGTCTAATAACTGTACAATTAACTAGTAGCAGATATAGTATGTTTTTAAAAAGCTGAGGATGGAGATAAGGCCGTGTGGTAAAGTATGCAGCACATTAAAATAATGTCAGTGATATATAGGCTAGGAAAATTGTTTTCAGCATTCCTCAGGACCTGGAATAATGTATTGCCTTTTGAAGACTGAGATCTAGGAGCAATGTTGTCTCCTCTGCATTAGTCTAACTCACCATGGTAACACATGTACATTGGTCCCTAAAGACAACTGTGAATATCTAGTATCCAGTGGGGCTCTTAGGGATCAATGAGGAATTCTTTACCCTTTTCTCAGTGGCTATTTGCTTTGTAGATTCTGTGACTTGTAGTTTATGCCCTGTGTCTTGGCCTTTGAATCAAGCCAAGTCTAACCTGTTTTTCAGTTTTGTGTGTTACCAACTTACTTGGCCTTTCTTGCTAGTTCTCTAGTTTTGGGAAAAACACTATTGTTTAAGTATTAATTCCACATTTTTTTTTAATTTTAAGGATGGGGGTACAGTTCAGGATTAGGTACACAAGTGGTCATTGTTTCTAAAGGTAAAATTCATGCCTCCTTTTGGTCCTCACTTCACCTGGTTTGAGATTAGGTACGCTTATTGATGTTATGTGTCTCCCCCTTCCTCTCCTGGTGGTTTCCCACTACTACCAATCTCTTTCATATAGTATTATGATAAATGTTCAGAGTCTGTTTATGAGTGAGAATATGTGGTACACTGTTCTTTGTTTCTGTGATAGATCACTGAGTATTATAGACTCTAAATGCATCTAAGTTGCTGTAAAGTCCATAATTTTGTCCTTCTTTATGGCTGTATAATATCCGATTGTGTATATGTACCACTTTTTTTTTAATGTAGTCCAGTTTCAGTGGGCACCATGGTTGGTTCCATGTTTTTGATATTGTGCATAATGCTGAAATAAACAACCATTTCAGGTATCTTTTTTATAGAATTTGTGTTCCTCTGGGTATATTCCCAGAAGGGGAACTGTTGGGTCATGTGGAAGGCCAGTTTTTAGATTCTTTAGTAATTGCCACACTGTTTTCCACAGAGGTTATGCTAGTTTACACTTCCACCAGTTTAGATGCATTCCCTTTCCCCCACATCCTCTCCAGCATCTGTTGTTTTTTGAGCTATTGATGATGGCTGTCCTGATTGGAGTTAGGTGGTATATCAGTGCTTTATTTTGTTTTTCTTGATGATTAATGAGACAGAGCAATTTTTTCAAGTATCTCTTGACTGCTTGTATGTCTTTTTTTTGAGAAGTGCCTATTCATATCTTTTGCCAACTTTTCAATATGGCTGTTTTTTTGTTTTTTGTTTTTTTTCTTTCAGCACATTTTAGTAACTTGTAGATCCTGGATGTTAGGTCTTTGTCAGATATACAGTTGGCAAATATTTTTTCCCATTCAGTGGACTATCTCCCCACTTTATTGATGACTTCTTTTGCTGTGCAGAAGCTTTTTAGTTTGGTGAGATCCTACTTGTGTTTCTTATATCTTATGGTATGGGTATTTGGGGTTTCGATTGTGAAGTGGTTCCCTTTTCCAATTTCCATAAGGGTATCTCCTGCATTTTCTAAGATGCTTATAGTTTGAGGTTTTGTGTTCAGATCTTTGATCCATTTGGAGTTGATTTTTGTGTATGGTGATAGGTAGGGATCCTTTTTAAATTTTCTGCATGTGGTCAGCCAGTTTTCCCATCACCATTTACTGAAAAGATTATCCTCTCCCGAGTCGTTGTTGGTGGAGGCTTTGTTGAAGATGAATTGGTTGCAAAATTGAGGTTTTGCTTCCAGAATCTCTATTCTTCTCCATTGGTCTATATGCCTGTTCTTGTACCAATATCTGACTGTTTTGATTATTGTAGCCTTATAATAAAGTTTAAAGTCTGGCAGTGTGATATCTCCTGCTTTGTTTCTTTTGCTGAGGATTGTTTTGGCATTTCCTAGTCATTCGTGTTTCCATATGAATTTCTAAATTGTTGTTTACAAGTCTGAGAAGAAAGATGTTGGTAATTTAATGGGTATTTCACTGAATCTATAGGTTGCCTTTAATAAGATGGATATCTTAACAATGTTGATTCTTCCAATCCATGAGCATGAAACATTCATCCATTTGTTTGTGACTTCTTTGATTTCTTTGAGTAGTGTTTGTGGTTTCATTGTAAAGTTCTTTCACTTCTCTAGTTAGGAAGATGCTGAGATATTTCATTTAGTGTGTGTGTGTGCCTATTATGATTTGGATTGTACTTTTTATTTTGTTCTCTGCCTGTTTGCTGTTGGTGTATATGAATGTGAATTTCTTTTGCATTTTGTCTGAAAAACCGAACTTTGGTCACATGGGTGATAGTGAGACACATAAACAGCTCTTTATAGTTTTTTTATCCCCCAAATCTGAGCAGATCGTAGACCTTGTCCCTTCACAGTCTTTATGTGCATTTCTTTCTTTTTTTTTTTTTTTTGAGTTGGAGTCTCACTCTGTCGCCCAGACTGGAGTGCAGTGGCCACTTCTGGCTACCGCAGCCTCGACCTGCTGGGCTCCAGCGATCCTTCCGCCTCAGCCTTCCAAGTAGCTGGAATTACAGGCATGCGCTACCACACCCGGCTAATTTTTTTTTGTTTTATTGTAGACGTGGAATAGTGTTCTCTCAAAATACATATATAGTACTCCAAACCCTCAATGTGACTATATTTGGAGAGAGTGTATTTAAGGAGGAAATACAGGTTAAATGTGGTTATAAGAGTGAGACACCAGGAGTGTAAACACATAGAGGAAAGTTTTAGTGAGGACATAGCAAGAAGACAGCTGTCTGCAAGCCAAGAAGAGAATCCTCACCAGACATTAACTCTGCTGGCATCTTGATCTTGGACTTGCAGACTCCAGAACTGTAAAAAAAAGTACATTTTTGTTGTTTAAGACACATAGTCTATAGTATTTATTATGGTAGCCCTAGCACACTAATATAGTACTCTTTTACACATAGTCTATGCATAGTTAACCTTCTTTCTGTTGATAATAAGGTCTTTCTCTAAGAGGTCAGGGACTTGGTCTATTTTGTTCATAGTTTCTTTTCCAATATTTAGCATAGTTCCAGTCACATGGTTGAACTCAATAAACATTTGGGATGAGATAGTCATAAACATAGACATTATTATTTCTTTAATTTCTCTTATCCCTGCCTTCATATTTACTCAGCAAGTTTGGTTGATTCACCCATAGGAATACTTACTTTCATTCCTTCTTCACAGTTTCTGCAATCACAGTTCAAACTCAAAGTCTTCTCAATCTAGCCTGTTAGAGTTTTCTCAAAGTTCTCCTATCACTCTTATGAGTAGATAACTAGCCATACAGAGAGGCAGTACAGAGTAGAGCTGTGTGACTAAAAGCATCAGATTAGTCAATCGGCTTCAGTTTATATTCTAGCTCTACCACCTGTAAACCATGTATTTCTGAGAGTTAAATAAAACACAAATGAGTTTTCTCTGCTCTCACACCACAACAATCAACATAGAAGATTTCTGTGACTAAATGTGGGTAGGTTTTTCTCCACACACCAAGCAAGCAATCAATTCAGTAGCAGGCACCAGCTGATCGTTTTCCAATCAATTCTGACTGAATCCACCAAGAGATAGCATCGGATCCTACAAATTGAGGGCTCAGTCCCGCAAGACATCTCCACTCCCACCCCCAATCAGGCTTCAATTGCAAGTCCAGATCTCTAGAACTTCTGATCAGAGTTCTCATGACATCTTCTTTGGGTTCTCCAAGAAATGGACTTCCTAGTTTATTACAAATGATATTACAAAGGATGTAGATGCACAGGGCAAGGCATGCGGGAAAGGTTGTGGAGTTTCCATGTCCTCTCTGGGTGCACCACCCTTCAGGAACCTCCACGTGTTCAGTTATAAGAAGCTTTCCTTTCCTTTGGGGCCTTTTAAGGAGTCTTCACTGAATAAGGGTGATTGGAACATAGATGACCTGGGTTCAATGATGTAACACGAATGTGTAAAAATGTGATTGGATAAAAGGAGCATAATCGAATACTCATCGAATGAGTGGGAAAATCTAGCAAGACCTGTCCAGATTATTCCTGACTTCTCTGCACTGCATTATTTCCTCCAGGACATGGAGCAAGATTCATTCTTAAATAGTGGTCATATGACCTACAGTCAGACAAGGTAGGCCAAGTACTTTCTTTATGGCTAGCTCCAAGGCAGAATAGCAGAGGAAGATTCCTCCCTTGAGGAGAAAAAGGAGCAGGTGAAAGGAGGGCAGGAAAAGGTCAGAGAGAGAGAGATTCTGTTTCCTAAGGCCTGCTTCTGAGGCCTGAAGTGCCCTAAATATTATAGTTATGAGCCAGGAACTGAGGATGAAAATGTAGATTGATAAATGATAGCTAGTTAGCTAGATATCACAATAGTAGTTCTAATTTGTTTGATGCAGAGGAATATTTCCTATAAAGCAGTATATGTATGAAGAAGGAAAAAAATGACATTTACCCAAATGTGACTAGATTATAAATTTTAAAAGTTAGTTTCTGTAACTAATGTCGTATTCAAAGTTTAAATTAGGGACAAGGATGAGAAAAGAATGACATTAATATGAACAGCTGGTTGATGATAAATCTCTCAAAGAACCAATAAAGTGTTGGCAGGGTTTAGGAAAATGTGTCATTCCTACAAAGTGCTAATAACACCTGGTTTTTCAAAGTAGTGATTATTGAGAATTACATAACAGATTTCTGTTAGTTCTTCTAAGATGTAAGAATTCTCACTGATATTTGATGATAAAAGTATTTTGAGGTTAGTTGAAATGTGAACTTTAGTCATAACTTAAGCATGCCTGTATTTCCTACTAACTTCCCCAAATACAGACTCTTAGTTAAGATTTGAAACTGTTTTTATGACTTGTGAAACTGAGAGGAGATAGCTAGAGAAAAGTTAGGCAGGCAGACAGAGTGGGTCCCCCAGTAACAAAGTAGCAGAACTTCCTGCAGGTCTCCCTGACTGAGATATACTTGTGTTGGTAAACAAGCTCTCTTTAAGTCACTCAAGTTAGAGCTTAAGTACTCACTGCTAGGATAGAAAAAGCAACCAATCGGCCCACTGCCAAGTGCTGACCAATCAGCTTACTGTTAGGTCCTTAGCTTCTGCCAATTGATTTTTAGTACTCACCAATCAGTACAGCTAGTGCTAGCCAATTGACTCAGTTTTTAGGGCTATATAAGCACCAGGTTTTAGCTCCAAATCAGCAACCCCCTTGGGTCCCCTTCCACTCTGGGAGCTTCTCTGTCCTCTCAATAAATTCTGTTTTCCCACCTTCCAGCTGTCTGTGTCCCTCATTCCTCTTGGGTGCAAGACAAGTACCCAGACCTGAAGAGCTACAGAAAATCATAGGACCTGAAGAGCTCTGCACCTTGGAGGCTTGCTTACCAGCTGACAGAGCTGGCTGAACTGGAAGAGCTGATGGCAGAAAGCAAGATTCTGAAGCTGAGACACTTCTAGGGGCTGGCTTGCCAGCCTACCTAATCAGCAATATGCTCAGGGCTTGGCTTGCCAGCCCATTAGAGCCCACACTCCTGGGGCTAGGCTTGCTAGCCCATTGGACTAATACTCTTTGGGGCTTGGCTTGCCCACCCATTGTGCTGACACTCTTGGAGCCCAGACTGACCTAATAAAAATCCACATCAAAACTAAGGCTTGGACAACTATCAAATTTTGGGCTATTCTTTAGGTGAGTTCCTTTATGTGAATCAACACAGAACTTTGAGTTGAATTCCATAGTGTAAGTTTCTTATTTTTATATCCAGGGTTCTAGATCAGTGATAAATAGGTTTATTCACTTTGCAGGTGAGTTTTGTTGTTTGTTTTTTAACCATGATTGATTATCACAGTTGATCAGGTAAATGTTTTGCAATGAGCTTAGTATGTCTCATGATCTCTCAGCCAGACTGAGTAAAATTGTGCTGTTTATCCACTAACAATAAAAGTGGACAAGGCCAGAGTCTCAGAAGGCTTTTTTTTCTCTTTATTTTATTATTGAGATATGGGGCACAAGTCAGGAAGGATCAGGTACATAAGCAATCTATGTGCAGGAGAAGTTTGGGCCTCCAATTTGACCTCACTTCCCTTGGATTAGGATCAGATATCCTTGTGTTGTCACATGCCCATCCTCCTCCCTCCCTCCCCTGGCAGTGTCCTGTAACTGCTGATTCCTTCCTTGTAGTATTGTGATAAATGTTCAAGACCCATTTATGAGTGAGAAGTTGTAGTATTCAGTTATTTGTTTCTGTGATAAATCACTAAGTTTTCTGTGAAGTACATTATTTTGACCTTCTTTATGGCTGCATAATACTCCATTGTATATATGTACCACATTTTTTTTCAATCCAGTCTGCTTTCGATGGACACTAGGGTTGGTTACACATTTTTGCTATTGTGAATAGTGTGGTAATAAACATGTGTGTGCAGGTATCCTTTTGTAGAACATTTTAAGTCTGCCTGGTTATATTCTCAGAAAGGGGATCGCTGGGTTGTGTGAAAGGTCAATTTCTAGTTCTTTTTAAAATTGTCACACTGTTTTCCATAGAGGTTGAACTAATTTGCATTCTCACCAACAGTGTAGAAATGTTCCCTTTTCTCTCCACCCTCGCCAGCATCTGTTGTTTTTTGATCTATTAATGATGGCCACCCTTATCAGAGTTAGATAGTATCCTAATGTGGTTTTGATTTGGATTTCTCTGATGAATAGTGAAGCTGAGCATTTTTTCATGTGTCTGTTGGCTGCTTGTATGTCCTCTTTTGAGGAATGTCTATTCACTCTTTTGCTCATTTTTGATCAGGGTGGTTTTTTTCCCCCCAGCTAGTTTAAGTTCCTTATAGATACTGAATGTTAGACCTTTATCAGATACATAAATAACAAACATTTTTTCCCATTCTGTGGGTTGCTTCTCCACTTTCTTGATGGTTTCTTTTGCTGTGCAGAAGTTTTTCAGCTTGATGAGGTCCAACTTGTCTATCGTATCTTTTATGTCATTGTCTTTTGGGAATTTAATCATGAATTGGTTGTCTACTCCTAAGTGCATAAGAATGACTCATGCCTGTAATCCCAGCACTTTGGGAGGCAGAGGCGAGAGGATTACCTGAACCCATGGGTTCAAGACGCCCTGAGCAACATGGTGAGACCTCATCTCTACAGTAATTAAAAAAAGAAAATTAGCTACGCATGGTGGCACACACCTGTAGTTCCAGTCACTTGAAAGACTGAAGTGGAAAGATCTCCTGAACTCAGCAAGTCAACATTGCAATGACCATGAGCATGACAGTGTACTCCAGCCTGGGTGACAGAGTGAGACTCCAACTTAAAAAAAGAGAAAGAAAAAGTGTGTCTCTTACATTTTCTTCTATGATTCTTATAAGAAAGTTGTTCTTAATGTAGTAAACATGGATTCCTTACTGTAATAAACTTTCTGAACTGGAATACTCTTCTTTCCATGGTGGTCTTTATTGATCATCTCATGTTCAACCAGGAAATGATGTCAAACCTTCTGTGGAGTAAGACTATGTTCTAAAATAGTTATTTCTTTCTTGAAATCACAGAATAAAAATTTAACTTTAGGTAAAACTTATAATTAAGTTACAGTACTAGTTTAGGAATGGGCAAACAAGCCTCTGGGACAAATCTGGCTTTTGTCTAGTCTGCAGACTAAGAATGAATTCACATTTTTCAATGGTTGAAAAATAACCAAAAGAAGAATAATATTTCATGACATGCAAAAATTATTTCAAATTCAAATTTTAGTATTTATGAATAAAGTTTTATTGGAACACAGGCATATTCATTTACATGTTTTCTATGGCTGCTTTCGTGCTGTAGTGGCAGAGCTGAGTAGATCTGACAGAGACCATATGGCTTGCTAAACTTAAAATATTTACTGTCTGGTTCTCTACAGAAGAAGCACACTCTCACTTATTCTAATTTAATCATGTCTTACTCTAAGAAGAGAAAAATAAGATGCCTTTTTTAAGAGGAAGAAGAAGAAAATTAACACATAAAGGGTCTACTCTGATTATAATACTGTATCTAATAGTGCAGCAAAATTGAAAAAAAATGGATAGATAAAAATAAATGGAAATTATCACTGGCTATGCCTAATGAAGCAATCAATTTACTGATTATTCATATTATTTTTCTCAAAAAATGGTGTTTCAGAGGAAAACAGAAAGGACTCAATTATTAGGGAAGAAAGGTGAATCTTTCTCTCCTTCTCCACAAATGTGAGCTCTACAAAAGTAGGTGAGGATGGCTTGTTTATTCTCTATGACTTTAGTGCTCAGTAGGTTTAACTGAGTGTCCCTTTACTGACGGTATATGAGAGGCATTTGATGATTTGGCTGATGAAATGAGTACATCTCTGAAGAGCACTTGCAAGAGAAGCTGAAAATAAGATATAATTTAGAAAAGAGAAGGAGCAGAATACTTTCCTCCTTTATCTATTCACCAGCCTGGACTTCACCTTGATAATGTGTTTGCAATTAATCTCTTTCTACAGACTCATATGGATTTAATTCATTCACTGTGACTTTTCTTTACATCAGAGTCATTGCCCTTGTTCATAATTTATAGATTTTAATTTTTGCTTCTTAGATAAATGGCATGGTGCTTCTTGACCTTTCTATCTTCCATAAATGCTTTTTAAATCATTCAATCACAGTATCTATAAGGGGTAAGGTAACTACTTAGCAGGGGCAGCAGGATGTTCTCTGAATAAAAATTCCATCTCTCCCCAGTGATGTGGTACAATAAAAAGAGCATTATTCTCTCATATTTGAGTCAAATGAATTCTAGTTTTATCTCTCCCATTGATGGGTTGTGTGTCCTGGACATTACTTTTCCAGGCCTAAATTTCTTTGTCTGTAAAATGAAGTGATAAGGCTAAACCAGTGTTTTTATATATTTTAAGTAATACAACCACTTTTTATATTCATTCATTTATGAACTCTAAACTATATATATAGTTATATATTTATATATATAAATATATAAATATGTATACATATAGGAGTTATGCTAGTAAGGATTTATAGTGTAGGTTCAAATTTATAACATTTACTTTCTCTGTCAAAAATAAATCATAAGTGAAAGTAGTGGTCTCTAAAGTGCTTAGATATGATTCTAGTATATAGATGAATGTGTTTTCATGTATAACTTTAAAAATAGCTAAAATATATTTGATAAACACTGTTCGAATCAAGTCTTTGCAGAAGCCCAAGGCACCTCTGTTAAACTTTTCAAAGGTGTCTCTACATGCTGTGAGGACATTCCCTCTGAAGGAAAATATATTATCAGGCACTTCTTCAAGGAGTGATTTCAGAAGACTAGAGTATTTTAGTGTTCAAGACTCATTCTTTACATATAACAATGTACTAGGAAAAGACCTTGAATGTCACCTCATCTACTTTCCTGACTTTTCCAATTCTCTTTTTATATTTCTACATGCTTAGCCCTGTGCTGGGGGTCTGGGTATACGATAATGTGCAAGATACACTCTGGTTTCAAAGGCCTAATGGGTTTTCTCTTCCATAACTGTTATTCCTCTTGTGTTTTGGATTTTGTTTAATTTCACTATCTAGTAGCACTGACTAAAAAATTATGGACTGCTTTACAGTCTTCTCCCTCCTTTACCCCAGCACAGAAACAAGTTCTACTTTTGAAATACTTTTTAAAATTTTTACTGCAGCTGCTTTATTTCAGAGCTACATCAATTATTACCAAAATATTGGAAAAGCCTAAGGTTTATCTTGTTTCCTTCTGTTTTGTTCTCATTCACACAGTTGTCAAAATAATCAATTAAAATCTAAATTTTATCCTCAGATTGGCTAAAACCCTTCAAAATGCTCCTAAGATATGTATAATAAAGTCTATGCAAAATGACGGATGGTACTGGGAAACTATGGGGGGGAGGGGGATGGGATTAACAGTAGCAAATATCTGTTGGGGGATGGGAAAACACTTCTTATCTACAGGGTGCCTGAATGAAACGTCATTGTACACCTAACCCTTAACTGTACCCCACAAAACCATAATAAAAAATACTGATTAATGAAAAAAAAAAATAAAGTCTATGCTCTTTGCCATGGCTTAACAGAGCTTACAAGTAGGGGACCTAATCAGTATTTCTGATATTCATTATCAGCACTTTCATCTGACTCTTTTAGTAAAGAAACACTAAGTTTTGTAGTTCTTAAAAGACACTTTACTTCATTTTCATTAATTCATCCAGTGAAATTTCACTGAATCTCTTATATGTCAAAAAAAGCAGAAGACTTAGAATAAAATGAACTTATGACTTCTATTCCCAATGAGCTTATATGCTTGCAAGGAATGCTGTTTAGATTTCACTGTGGCTGACAGCATTTAGATGAGTCCCTCTCTGGATATTACCTGAAGAAGTGTAGACCCTTTCATTGACTGTTGTATCCTTGGAAATAAAGCTCTGTCTACTTTTGCACCAGGCAGAATTACTCTGAAGAACCATGCTAGCTCAAATCCCTAGTGGATTGTTGAGGTCTGTGCTTTAACTGCATCACAAACTTCCCCTTTGCTTAATCCTGCTTATCTCACCCCTCATAGATCTTGCTCTCAATGAGAACTCTCTCATAAACCTCCTTAATGCAGATCTTCCTCTCTAAGTGAGTCTGTTTTCTGAAAAATAGAATTGGTGACAACAATCTACCAGGGAAGAAATAAAGGTAAGCCACAATACTAAGTTATCTCCCAGTAACAATAGGATATAGTAAAAATATAATGTCAATACAGACTTGTTTTTAAAAAAACATACAGAAGGATAAATGTTCCTTTGATTCATATTCTAATCTTTTTTCTTCAAACATTTTAAGAAGCATATATATGCGTCCATATGTAGTTTTAGACATTAGCTGTTATTGTCTCGCATGCTTCTGGCCTTTATTAATATAAAGGAAATTTTAATGTGTGTAATGTTTAAGTTTCTTTTACTCGTTTTTATTTTATTTTATTGATTTTTTATTGATTTTTATTTTATTTTTAAAAATTTTTATTATAAAGATGTGGGGTTCATTTCAGGGTTAGGTAGATAAACATTGATCTTGCAGTTACTGTTGTTGATGAGGTATACCCCTGCTTCCCTTAGCAGTTTCCCTCAACTGCCAATTCCACCCATTCCCCCACCCTGACAGTTTCCCACTACTACCAATCAGTTTCTTATAGCATTATAATTGTTCAAGTTCTGTTTATGACTGAGAACATATGAAACTCTGTTCTTTGTTTCTGTGATAAATTACTGAGTATGATCGACTCCAAATCCATCCAAGTTGCTTCGAAGTCCATATATTTGTCCTTCTTTATAGCAGCATAATATTCCATTGTGTATATGTACCACATTTTTTTTAACCCAGTCCATCTTTGAGGGGCAGCATGGTTGGTTCCATGTTTCTGCTATTGTGAATAGAGTTGCAATAAACATACGTGTACAGGTATATTTTTTGTAGAATGATTTGAGTTCCTCCAGGTATATTCCCAATAAGGGAATTGCTGGGTCACATAGAAGGTCAATTTCTAGTTCTTACAGGAATCGCCGCACTCTGTCTTCCAAAGAGGTTGTATTAGTTTACATTCCCATCAGCAGTGTAGAAGCGTTCCTTTTTCTCCACATCCTCTCCAGCATCTGTTATTGTTTGTTTTATTAATGATGGCCATTCTGGGGTTAGGCGGTCTCAATGTGGTTTTGATTTGCAGTTCTCTGATGATGAGTGAGGCAGAGCACTTTTTTATGTGTCTGTTGGCTGCCTATATATCTTCTTTTGAGAAGTGTCTATTCACGTCTTTTGCCCACTTTTTAAAGGGGCTGTTTGTTTTTTTCCTTTCGGTGTGTTTGAGTTCCTTGTAGATCCTAGATGTTAGGCCTTTATCAGATAAACAGTTGGCAAATATATTTTCCTATTCTTTGGGCTGTCTCCTTGCTCTCTTGATGGTTTCTTTTGCTTGGCAGAAGCTTGTTAATTTGATGAGGTCCCACTTGTCTATTTTATTTCTTAAAGTATTGGCCTTTAGGGTTCTGAATAGGAATTGGTTGCCAGTTCCAGTTTTCATAAGGGTGTCTCCTGCATTTTCTAAGATTCTTTTTTTTTTTTTTTGAGTTAGAGTCTCACTCTGTTGCCCAGACTGGTGTGCAGTGGCCGCTCCTGGCTACCGCAGCCTCGACCTGCTGGGCTCCGATGATCCTTCGGCCTCAGGCTTCCAAGTAGCCAGAATTACAGGCATGCGCTACCACACCCGGCTGATTTTTTTGATTTATTGTAGAGATGAGGTCTCGCCAAGTCGCTCAGGTGGGTCTTGAACCCGCAGGCTCAGACAATCCACTCACCTCAGCCTCCCAAAGCGTGGAATTACAGGCTGAGCCACTGAGCCTGGTTCTAAGATTCTTATAGTTTGAGGTTTTACATTCAGGTCTTTGATCCATTTAGAGTTAATTTTTGTATATGGCGAGAGGTAGGGGTCTTATTTCAATCTTCTGCATGTGGTTAGCCGTTTTCCCAGCACCATTTCTCCTCACCCCAGTGGTTGTTGTTGGAGGGTTTGTCAAAGATGAGTTGGTTGAGGAATTGAAGCTTAGCTTCCAGAATCTCTATCCTGTTCCATTGGTCTGTGTGTCAAAATACCAGGCTGTTTTTATTACTGTAGCCTTATAATAAAGTTTGAAGTCTGGACGCATGATACCTCCTGCTTTGTTTCTTTTGCTAAGGATTGTTTCAGTTATTCGTGGTTGTTTATGTTTCCATATGAATTTCTTTATTGTCGTTTCCAGGTCTGAGAAGAATGATGTTGGTAGCTTAATGGGTATTGCTTTGAATCTGTAGATTGCCTTTGGTGGGATGGACATCTTAACAATGCTGATTCTTCCTATCCATGAGCATGGAATATTTTTCCATTTGTTTGTGTCTTCTTGGATTTCTTTAAGCAGTGTTTTGCAATTTTCATTGTAAAGATCTTTCACTTCTCTGGTTAGGAAGATCCCAAGGAATTTCATTTTTTTGTGGCTATTGTGAATGGGATTGTACTTTTTATTTGGATCTCTGCCTGCTTCTTGTTGGTGTAAAGGAACGCAACTGTCCTTTGCACATTTATTTTGTACCCTGAGACATTCCCAAAGTCCTTTATCAGTGCAAGCAGATTTTTGACAAATTCTTCTGGATTTGCAAGGTATAGGATCATATCATCAGCAAAGAGGGATAACTTGACTTGCTATTTTCCTATTTGGATACCTCTTATTTCCTTCTCTTGTCTAATTGCCTGAACTAGGACTTCCAACATAATATTGAACAACAGGTGTGAGAGTGGGCAGCCTTGTCGTGTTCCAGTTTTCAGGAGGAATGATTCTAGTTTCTGTCCATTTAGCAATATGTTAACTGTGGGTTTGTCACAGATGGCACTTACTATTTTGAGGTATGTTCCTTCTATACTTAGGTGTTTGAGGGTTTTTATCAAGAAGGTATGCTGGAGTTTATGCAAAGCTTTTTCTACATCTAATGAGATAATCATGTGGTTCTTGTTTTTACATATTTTGATATATTTAATGACATTTATGGTCTTGCAAATGTTTTTTGTTTTTTTGGTTTTTTTGAGTTGGAGTCTCACTCTGTTGCCTAGACTGGAGTGCAGTGGCCGCTCCCAGCCACTGCAGCCTCGACTTGCTAGGCTCTGGCAATCCTTCCACCTCAGACTTCCAAGTAGCTGGAACTACAGGCGTGCGCTACCACGCCTGACTGGATTTTGACTTATTGATGAGGTCTTGCTCAGTTGCCCAGGTGGGTCTCGAACCCGCGAGCTCAGGCAATCCACTCACCTCAGCCTCCCAAGGCATGGGATTACAGGCTGAGCCACCAAATTCGGCTTTGGTCTTACAAATGTTGAACCAGTCATGCATCCTGCAGATGAAGCCTACTTGGTCATGGTGGATGATTTTTGAGAGGTGTTTTTGGATCTGATTTGCTAGAATCTTGTTCAGTATTTTTGCACCTTTGTTGGTAAGGGATATTGGCCTGTAGTTCTCTTTCTTTGTTGCATCTTTACCCGGTTTGGGTATCAGTGTAATCTTAACTTCATAAAATAATTTGGGGAGAATTCCATCTTTCTTAATTGCCTGGAATACTTTCAATAGGATAGGTATCAGCTCCTCCTTGTATGTTTTGTAGAACTCTGCTGGAAAGCCATCTGGTCCAGGGCTTTTTTTTCTGTAGGTAGTTTTCATATGACAGACTCAATTTCCTGGGTTGTTATTGGTCTACTTAGTGACTCAATGTCTTGTTTTAATCTGGGGAGGTAGTGTGATGTCAGAAAGTCCTCCATTTCAAATAGGTTATCAAGTTGTTTCCATATGGGTGTACATAGTAATCTCTGATAATCTTTTGTATTTCTTTGGGGTCAGTTGTGACTTGATCTTTTGTGTTTCTGATTGTATTTATTTAGGCTTTTTCTCTCTTTTTCTTGGTCATTCTGGCTAGGGGCCCATCAATCCTGTTATCTTTCAAAGAACAAACTTTTTGTCTTGTTCGTGTTTTCTATGATATTTTTGTCTTCTATATCTTGTATTTGGGCTCTTATTTTTGTGATTTGGATTCTTCTGCTAAAGTTGGGGTTTTGGTGGTCTTCTCTTTCTAGCTCCCTTTGGTGAGTTGTTAGGCTTTCCACTTGTGATCTTTCCACTTTCTTGAGGTGTGCTTGTAGAGATATAAATTTTCCTATTAAAACTGATTTCATGGCATCCCAGAGGGTTTGGTAAGATGTTTTTTCATTTTCATTTGTTTCCAGGAGTCTTTCAATTTCTGCTTTGTTTCAGTGTTGACCCAGTTGTTGTTCAGCATGGTGCCCATGTCTTTGTGGGCTTTGGGGAAATAAAGCCCACAAAGACATGGGCTTTGACATTTATTTTTATTCCACTGTGGTCTGAGAATGTGCATGGCAGGATTTCAACATTATGGAATTTGTTTATGCTTGATTTATGGCCAAGGATGTAATTGATCTTGGAGTATGTTCCATATGGTGATGAGTAGAATGTATATTCTGTGGTTGCTGGGTGGAATAATCTGTAGGAATCCACTAAGCCCTTTAGGTAAGTGTCAAGTTTAGGTTCTGGATCTCCTTGTTGATCTTTTGCCTCAATGATCTATGTAGAGCTGTCAGTGGGATATTTAAGTTCCCTGCTATAATAGTGTTAGAGTTAATATTTTTTAAATTTATTTAGTAGTTGTTTTATAAATGCTGGTGCTCCTATGCTGAGTGCATGTAGTTTAGGATGGATATTTCTTGTTGATGGATTGAACCTTTTATCATTATGTAGTGTCCTTTTGCGTCTTTTAAAATTTTTGATAGCTTAAAGGTTGTTTTGTATGATATTGAATTGCAGCTTCTGCCTTCTATTGTGATCCATTTGCCTGGAAACTCCTTTTCCATTCTTTAACTTGAGTTTGTGTGCATCCCTTGTAGTGAGATGAGTCTCCTGGATGCAGCAAGTAATGGGGTCATGGTTTCTTATCCAGTTCACCATTCTGTGTCTTTTCAGTGGTGCATTTAGTCCATTCACATTCAGGCTAATTATTGAAATGTGGGGGTTTATCCCTGTCCTGAGGTTCTTTTAGAGTTTTTGTTGTTCCTGTTTATTTGTTGTTTTTCCTATGGTTTGGAGTTGATTCATGTGTGTTTTCCATCTTTTTCCTGTACTCGTGTGAAGAACATTGTCATTCTTTTCTCCTTTTCTTCTGTGTTTAATATTTTCTTAAGTGTTTCTTTTAGAGGTGGAATGGAGGCAGCATAAGTTCTTAGGGATTGGATGTCTGGGAAAGATTTTAATTCTCCCTCACTGATAAAGCTTAGCTTGGCTGGATAGGTTATTCTTGGTTGAAATTATTTATGTTTGAGAACTTTGAAGATAGGGCTCCAAGCTCTTCTAGCTTGAAGGGTTTCTGTAGATAAATCTGTTGCTATTCTAATTGATCTTCCTTGGTAGGTAGTCTGTCCTTATTATCTTGCTGACTTTAGGATTTTTTATTTTATACCTACTTTGTTTAGGTGAATTATGATGTGTCTGGGAGTTGGTCTTCTCATTTGTTGTCTTGCAGGGGTCTCTGAATCTCTTGTGTTTGAATTTTTGCATCACTGATGAGATGAGGAAAGTTTTCTTGAATAATTTTGTGGAATGTTTGTTCTAGAGTGGTCTCTGTCTCTCTGCCTCAGGAAGCCCCGTTACTCTTAGCTTTGGTCTCTTGAAGTAATTGTTCATCTCTTGAAGGAAGGTTTTGTCTGTCTTTTAAAGCTCTTTTTTAATGTTTTTGACAGTTTGGGTTAGTTCTGTATTTTGGTCTTCAAGCTCTGAGATCCTTTCTTCTGCTTGGCTAATTCTGCTTTCCATGCTTATTAGTTTATTTATTTCAATCACAGTAATCTTTATTGCTGTTATTTCAGTTATCAGCACCTTCCTATTTTCCTCTTGTCTCTCCTCAATTCTTCTTTTTCTCTCTATTAATGTCTTAGATCTGGGTTTGTTGTATATGACCAGTCATTCTGGGGGCTCTTCATTGTTTGTATTCCGAAGTCTGTTTTCTCAATGTCTGACCCCCACAGTCTGTGTGAGACCTATATATATTTTTTTTTCCTTCATTTTTGTGGATTGTCCTCCCTACTGTTTCCTCCCCCACCCCGTCCTCTTTAATTCTGTTGTTTGGGGGTGGAGGGGTTGCTTTTACTTCTGTTTGTTCAATCTCCTATTCTTCCTTATGTATATCCTCTGGCTTTGTTCAATTCTGGAGCTGGACTGTATGTTGGGGGTGATCCTTTTTGCAGTTTTGATATTTAATTGAGGTGAGAGCTGTGATTCAAAATCTATCTGCAGATCCCACTATCCACCGACAGGTGTATGGATAATCTGGAACCCACGTCCCACTGCTTTGCAATCTGTCCATGCAGTGGGGTTATAGGTTATTAGGTAAGAAAAGGGAAAAAGAATGGAACAGGGAGTGGGGGGAAGAGGGAAGTGGAGAGAGAGAGGAATGAGAGAGAAAACAGACAAATATACTGACTAACAAATGAAAAGAGACACAAAGACAGATACAAGTAAAAAGAAAAATAAAAACAATAATAATAACAAATATACGCAAAAACTAAGACATACAATTATACAGACATACAAGTTAATCAACCTCCTTATTGGTGTACTATTTCCCTATACAAACATGAGGTTTAAAGAGAAAAAAATCGAATAAAGTCAATAAACTAACAGAACCAAAGCAAGTATGAAAATGTTCTTGATAACAGTAAGAAGAGAGAGAAAAGGGAAAAAAAAGATGGGTAAGACAAACAGACAAAGAATTTTTTTTTTTTTTTGAGTTGGAGTCTCACTCTGTCACCCAGACTGG
>NW_007260590.1:147093-155274 GCF_000164805.1 Carlito syrichta
GAGTAGCCGGAATTACAGGCATGTGCTACCACGCCTGGCTGATTTTTTGATTTACTGTAGAGATGAGGTCTCGCTGCCCAGGCGGGTCTCCAACCCGCGGGCTCAGGCAATCTACTCACCTCAGCCTCCCAAAGGTGCGGAATTACAGGCTGAGCCACCGTGCCCGGCTGACAAAGAATTTTTTAAAAAATTAAAACAGGGGAACCAAGCACACTCTGAGACTTTCCTTTAAGTTCAATGTCCTTTCAGCTTTGATTTTTAGCTATCACTGCAGGCTGGTAGAGTTGTTCACTGTTAGGGACAGTTGCCCCTGACCTGCTGTGGAAGGTGGTTCAGATCTGTGCTGCCTGCCAAATCTGCCACTCAGATCTGGTCTGTGTCTATCTAGTATGGGTGAGGGGATTTCTGTACCTCCCATTTTGATGTTGTTACCTTGGATCCCAAGCTAGGAAATGGACTTAGCTGGGTGGAATTGGTCTCACAGCTCCAGCTGATCTCTTTCTGCTGCAGCCTTAGACTGCCAGGCAATGCAGGCCAGTGTAGCACTGGGCTACTCGGGCTGGGCTGGGCGGAAGTCAGAGGCCACCCAGGGTGGGAGGGAACAGGCAATGGTAGTGGCAGTGGCAGCTGCTTCTTCAGCGGTGCATGAGAGAAGATTCAGGAGCCTGGCTCTGGGGAATGTGTGGGGCATGGCAGTGGCAGTGGTAGTGGTGGTTTTGGTAGTGCAGTGTTTGGGGGGGTGCTTCATGTCCGGGAGCCGTGGGTTGCCTCAGGCAGGAGCAGGGCAATGGCAGCAGCAGTGGTGGCTGAGGCAGCAGCTGAGGTGGCAGCCGAGCAGCATGTGAAGACCAGGCTGGCAATGATGAGTGCCGCAACCCCCAGGGGAGAGTGAGAGTGTGGGTGTTCTCTTTTGTGGAGGGTCTCACAGACCAAACTGCCCCATCATCATCTTACCAGAAGTTCCTTGTTTCTTTTAACCCTTCTTTCTGAAATACTTCTAATATCTGATTTGCTGTCACTGGTGAGTTGGGGTGTTTTACTAGTGCCTCTTTGAGGAAACTGAGACAGCTTGATAGCTGAATCTATATCTAAAACAAATCCCTGGAGTTGCCACAGAGAGTTTACTGATTTGGAAACCATATACTTTTCTCAACACAGACTGTGCACAGAGTGATTGATGAAATTCAGGTGTTGGAAGGAAAAGGAAGGAGTGGTAATTGCTACACAAAAGTATCCCAAATGACAGAGGTGGGAGTGAAGAGGCACCAAGAGCTTCACCCGTGGAGAGGCACAGTTGAGTCCCGCGACTGGGAGAAGTGTCCTAAGGGTTCCTCAACTTAGGCTTCTGGAAAGAGTCCCTTTTACTCTTTTTAAATGTTCACAAACATAGTCACACATTCTTTTTGGCTGCTATATGAAGATATCAGGAAGGATGAGATCTTAAATTGACAGCTTATATGTACACCGACTTTATTTTGCTAACAAGTATTTATTGAATACCAATTGCTTGTGAGATACTGGTCTAGGTACTGAGTACACAACAGTAAACAAGTCAAGTAATGATTTTACTTCATTCTTGTCAATTGTGTTTATAGACATATGTGAGCAATTTTTAACAGAATATTCTGAGGTACCTGGTTTAAATATGATAGCATAAAATCAGCATTTCTGCACTTGTCTCCGTGTAATCTTCCAATAGATCAAGAATAAGAAACAAAGATCAGAACTATTTTTAGCAAAACTACAAATCAGGTGAAACACTGGATACCAAAATATGTGAATGGATTAAAAAGGCAGTGGAGATAAAGGAGATCAGTGGACAAGTGGGGCAGAGAAAGGCATGGCAGGGAGACAATGCAATAAATTTCAGAAAGAGTCAGCAGAAACACAGTACAATCCTGAGTGACACACCTGGATGTGCAAGACTGGAATCCCATGTTTACTTTTGTTTTCTTCTATTTTTTAATTTTAAAGATGTGAGGTACAATTCAGGGTTAGGTACAGAAGTGGTCATCGTACAGGTAACGTTTGTGTTATGTAGCCCCTTCTTCACCTGGTTGTCTCACTTATTTGTGTTATGTGCCTCCTTCTTCCCCTGATAGTCCCACTACTGTCAATCCCTTTTTTGTAGTATTATAATAATGGTCAGAGCCCGCTTGTGAGTGAGTAAATGTAGTACTTATATCTTTGTTTCCATGTTTACTATTGAGAGAACAAATGGAACACCAGGTGGTTGCAAAAGATTTTACAAATTCAGCTTGGTTCCAGGAAGTGTACCCCAGGGCAATAATGAGAATGTTTGCAAATTGAGATGATCTTGGTTCTTAGGGGGAGTCTCCTGGAAGGATAGTGGACTATTTATTCACACCCTGAGGGCTCTTATCCCTGTAATGGTATTTGTCCAATTAAAGAAAAATGTTCACAACATGCCTCTGACATTAGCTGAGGTAATCAATGTCACAATTTTGGTCCTGGAAAACATTCATGTTAGCCTCAATAAAGTGGCCAGAGTTATTAGAGGTAAAAATAATTGTCAGAGACACTTTCTTCTTGTGGACTCAGAAGGAGTCTGTGGAATTGCTAATACATCCTGCTGTACCTGAATTAAAAGCACCTGCCACCTGGAAAGGCCAACACAAAAATTTGAGGAGAAAGTAACCTGGTATTTTAAGACAGACTCTATTGGTTTATGGGATTTATTGAGCTGTCTGTTTCTGGGACCTCAAGGAGTTAAGGTTGATTTCAATATTGCAGTTTGGCCTTACCCTGTGACTTGGAATCCTGTTGATACTAGCCTGAATTACTTGCTGTAAGACACATCTAGATGATTTTGTCCTTGCCACTTTTGGTCAGACTAATTAAACTGGCTGATGGAAGATGCTCATGGAAAATTCTCCAGAAGCCATTATGATATAGAAATGAGTAGTAGATATTGGTGGAGTGCAACTCTCCATGAGGCTCTTGTTTTTCTGTATGTCTAAAGAGGTACTGACTGTTCTTTTATCTAACCTACCCTTTCAAGGATTTTTGTACAATATGCAACCTTAGAAGATAGAGACAATGTCTCCTCTGGAGCAAAAGGTGGTGTGCTTGCTATTTCAGGTAATACAATAATGTCTCTGCATTGTAAAAGACTTCATTTTTCTTTGCTCAGTGATCCTCTCTTATAATGCAGTCTGCCATTTGTCCAAGTGTCACCTGGTCCTCTTTGAATAGCTCTGTGAGAATGGTGGCTCAATGTTCCAGTGCAAAATGTTGATCTTAACCACTATTACTGTTGCATTTATTAAGCTGTCCTTTGTTTCTGACCTAGGAATTTCATGTCTTTTACTTATAAATAAGGGAAAATAAAATCTCAGTCTTTACAGATCCTCACAACAGTATGACTGTGTGGTAACAGAGCAAGGAAGTATCTGCATTGCAGAAAACCCTTTGAATATATTTTACTATGACAAATTTATGTGTTAGAAACATATATTAATTAAATTGGTTGGTGGAGGAGAGGATAGAGGCAGTGGTAAAAAAATACACTAATTTTATAGCACACATAAGTTAATAGATATATAGAAAAACAGAAGGTTAAGAATATTATTTCACACAATAAAGGTGATCACTAAAGCAAAAACACAAACTTTCTCAAGTATAAAAAGAAATAAATGTAAAAACAAGCACACAGACCAGTGAGTAAAAGTATTTTTAAGCTATAAAATATGTTATCTATACTTTAATAAAACTGGGGGAAAAAAACTATAAAATAGATGAAAATATAAGATCATATAGATGTGCAATCCCTTATCTGACGTCCCTTATTTCCATTATATTTTGGGCTTTAGAACTGTTCAGATTTCAGATGTTTGTAACATATATATATATACAAAAAAAGAAAAGATATATATATATCTTTTCTTTTTTTTTTTTGAGTCGGTCTCACTCTGTAGCCCAGACTAGAGTGCAGTGGCCGCTCCCGGGATGGAGCTGCTTGACCTGCTGGGCTCCGGCGATCCTTCTGCTTCAGCCTTCCAAGTAGCCGGAATTACAGGCATGTGCTACCACACCCGGCTGATTTTTTAATTTATTGTAGAGGTGGTCTCGCTGCCCAGGTGGGTCTCAAACCCGCAGGCTCAGGCAATCCACTCACCTTGGCCTCCCAAAGGCGTGGGATTACAGGCTGAGCCACTGAGCCCTGCTTGCAACATATATTTTTAAACATCCCTGGTGAGGTCTGGAACAGTACTTTGTAATTGAGTACCTTAATACCTTTGAAGCTAAACATTTTGTTTTCAAAGAAAGTGGGCTAAAATATTATAATTAACCTTATAACATTTCATGTTAAGTTTTTTCATCAAATTAGGTTTTAAAAACTCTGTTTTTAAAGTGTCTTAGATTTAAAAATTGTGAATAAGGGAATTTGGACTTCTGTTACATTAAAACCAGTTAAATGTGTCATATCAAAAATGCAAATGGACTACTAAAATAAAATGACTTTCAGATTAGACCACAAAACAAAGTCCAACTCTATACCTCCTAACAAGAAATGAAATAACATTAAAAACTAAAACAAACTTAAAGAGATTATTGTTTTCAGATAGTTTACAATTTGGACTTAGATTTTTTAGTTCAAGAGTTGTTTAGTGATGAGATTTTTTTTGTCTTTAAATTGCCAATCTTTTTGTTTTTTAGTTTGCTGTTTCTTGAGGCATTTGAAAATAAAGTATACTCTATTTTTTATTACAGAATTTAATGTAAATATTCTATATATATCAATTACATATATATTGGTTACATATTAGATATTCTTTTCATGAATGATATTTAGTGCTCCTATGGCCTTATTTTTAAAATGGGCTTGATTGTTAATAGACTGAGATGGATGACTTAAAGTATTCTGCCAATAGTGTTTTAGATATTCACACCAGTTATATATTAATCGTGAATTGTACTCCTTATGTCATTTTTATCTAACTTAAGAATTTTTGAACAAAAGTAACTTTAACTGACATTAACATAATAATGACAACGTTAATTTTTGATAAGCCTTTGTTCATCTTGTTGAGTTAACTGGATCTTTCCACCTCTACTGCATAGTGACTAACTCTAGGTCAAACTCATTCTTTTTATTGGTCTTTCCTCATACTGTTAAGAAGAAACAATGTCCAGAAACATAAATTTCTCTACCATTTTTCCTAAAACAAGACCCTGGTGTGTTTCCCAAAGAAAACCAGGCAGTAATTGAATTAAATGTCACTAACTCTGACCAGCCTCAATACCAAACTCCCCAAATATCCTGTAGTCCAGCCTATTCCACTTCTCATTTTGTTATCTTTTTTTTTCACTTGCAAAACCTAAAATATGGGTACCAAATCATATATATATTAGAGTCATATTGGGCTCCATGAAGCAAAACCCCAACTAAATATATTTTTTCTTATATTTCTATGGATTTCAGTTCTCTGGGGAAAATTTTGTAAATATATCACATAACTCTCATGCAATCCTTACAGCAATACTAGGAATGTTATATTACTTTCCCCGTTTTATAGGTAATGCAACAATATAAGTCAGAATCTTGTCCATGGTCACATATCGAGTAGCTAACTATGGGATGCAAACCCAAGCACATTTGGCAGTAAGACCCATGTTCTTTAGTCTACTTATGTATAAATTACATTGGCACAAGTTGTTTGCCCCTCATCAATATATAGGCTCAATCCACACACATTTGTTTGACTTTATTCATTAGTTTAAAAATTATCATAGCTTACATTATTCTAGACACCCTATGATGTATTTTGCTTAAAATTTATTATTTAATATTTACAAAAACATTATCAGATCAATATTACAGCCAATATTTTACAAGACAAAAACCAAGATTTGAACAGTTAAATAAATTGTCCAATTTCAAAATGATATCAGAATAATATTCCCATTTGGTTAATTTTACAACCTGTGTGATTAACCAGTGCACTCTTGTTAACTATCTCCTGTCAACACGGAACAAAAATAAGAATGTAGATCTAGTTACAGAAAACAAAAATGTTTGAGTCTTCTCACAGTACAGTAGTTAGCTGCCAAATTTGTGTAAGAGACATTTTAAACAAGAGGAATATATTTTGCATATTTTTCTCCCAAGCATATTTATCCTCCAAATATATATTTTTGCTTATATAACAAGAAGTCAGCAAGTAAATAGTCCAGATTTGAGGTTCTGGCTTCAAAATGTGGTCAGTGCTTTCCACTCTGTTATCATTAGCATGAATGTCTTTATGCTGCCATCTCTTTGCAATGGCTGCTCCATTTAAAGCAAGAGACATTCTTCTTGGTGAGATTATAGAAATTCGGGGTATCTCTCCCACCCAACCTTACGTAAAAACAAGCAAAGGCAATAAAGAGTTAACATTGTCTCATGTATCATGTATCATAATAGGAATTTTACATACATTTTTATATTTTGATTTTTGATTATACTGTTAAAAAAGTATTTGCCTAAGAATAAAAATAAAAAATAAGAAAATTAAAAACATTGCTGGGTTTATTTCTCATTCAGTGAATTGTAGAATATTTTAGTATTTCCTGACAAATTGTTTTTATCTTTTTTCATTCTTTTAAGCAATTGGCTAAAAGTTTGTCTATTTTATAATAAAATTTCTAATAAGAAGCTTTGGGTTTGTTATTTTTTTATCTTTCTAATTTATAGATTGTGTTTTCATTTTTATACTTCCTTTATGCTTTTTTCTGCTTTACTATGTTGTTCTTTTTCTAACTTCTTAAGTTGAATATTTAGGTAATTTACTGTCATTTTCCTTGTCTTTTACTATCAATGTTTAAGGATGTAAATTTTATCTGCGCAATGCTTGAGATAACTGAAAAATTTCTGATAAGAAACATTTTTATTAGCTTTGTTTTCCAGTAAGAAAAAAGGAGATAAATAAGAGGTAGTATGGCAGGTATATTAGGGGGAAAAAAACCTTTTCTCGGAAGATTTAAGCCAGACTTCTGATCATAACCTAGCATCAGAGGAGTATCAAATGGACACCCTGACCTGTAAGAAAATTCTGAGATCACAAGGTTTTTAGCTAGAAACATTGAAGCTCCAAATGAAATATGGATTCTGTCATGAAGACAGAAGAAAAAAATGCATATTGGGTTGTCAGTTAGTGGTGTCTGCCACACTCTGTCCTTCCACAGGGCTAGAACATAGGAGAAGAAACGCCAACATTTGTGGATCTGAATGAAAGGCATAAAGGAAGATTCCCATGGCCAAGCTTATATGGAAGAGAAATGATCATAGGAGAGCTTCAGGACACTGATGAACCATTAACAAGATGAGTTTATTTTTTAAAAACTACTCTATACTTTCCATTGTCTTCACAGATAAGAAGGTGAGGAACTTGTGAAGTAAACAAACCAAGATAATAAATACCCAGTGGCAAGAATAAGGAGTAACGCCAAAAGTTATAAGTGGAAGTGACAGCTCAGCCAAAGGACAAGACTCTGGGTCAACATATGGACATTTCTGTGGCTCATACCTTCTCTCCCATAGTAGCAGTGCCTCCTCAGAACCAGTTTGTCCAGCTATACTTCCTGAAAGACATTCCTGAATGAATGCTTTGCTCAATCTTTCCCCAAGCCCTTATTGTTCACTCTCTCCAGCTTTCTTTGGTTATATTTGAGCTTTAAGGTTGCTGTTTTCTGTAGCCTGCTCTTGAGTCCATGCTCCAATCTACCCTCTTCCTGAAGTGTACAGTTATCCCCCACTCTTTATTGCTCAGCACTGCTTAAGCTGTGCTGCAGTGGTGGTCATAAAAGCAAAGTCAGTCTATTTGGACAGTATCTTGGTAGAAGTGGAGGCATGAAAACATAGTATAAATAACTAAGTTGATTAAAAATGGATTAAGAATCAAAATGCCAGGATCCTCATAGTCATACCTGCTTGAGCTGTTAAGGACATCTGACCTCATACATCATGCTATACTGTGGTGTTAGAAGTCTACTTAGGAGTATAATGCATTGTGATTTACACAGACTTTTTACAAATAGTCCATACATTTCCTACATACTTAACAGATAATTTCATCTGGATCTGGGTTTTGTTTGTATTACTAAGTGGAAACAAGAAACAGTGTGTGTGTGTGTGTGTGTGTGTGTGTGTGTGTGTGTGTGTGTGTGGTGTATATGTGT
>NW_007260590.1:155561-194920 GCF_000164805.1 Carlito syrichta
AGATGAGGTCTCGCTGCCCAGGTGGGTCTCGAACCCGCGGGCTCAGGCAATCCACTCACCTCAGCCTCCCAAAGGCACGGGATTACAGGCTGAGCCACCGAGCCCGGCTCCTCCTTATTATTTTATATCAGGTTTGTTGATGGAAGTTAATTTTACAACCTAAGCTTTAGATTGTGTGATGTTTACATGGAATTAAATGTGCAATTAATATTTTAAAAAGAGAAAACAATACATTGCAATTGCTGCATTGAATCCTTCTTCTTGGATCCTCCCTACATTCCAGTCGTATTAAAACACTTATTCTCCATGTGTACCATATTGTCTTACAGAAATAAGCCTTTGCTAACGCTATGTATGCTTCTGATGTCTTCAACGAGCCTAATAGTCTTTCACTAGCTAATCCATATTATTTATTCATTTCAGTTATGAATTCATTAAGAATCATACCTTTTTGTTTACTATACGGTATCACCTTAATCCAATTTATGTAATTTGGGCATAGCATCAATCTTAACTACATTAAAATCTTTATGCTTGTTTTATTTCTTGGTAATCTATAAAAAAGATAGATACCAGAACCTGCTTTCTTTAGCATGAAGCAATTTATGTTTACAGTCAATTTTATAAAACCCTTCTTTTGACAATTTTTAAGAGTTTACTTTGCGTCTATACTGCTTGCCTTATTTCACTGTTATGATACTGTAAATAAGTGACTTTGCTGATTAACACTGATGTCAAACTTTTCTTGTAAAAATATTGTCATATCTTTACTTGTCATCTTTTGAAGGCTTTATTTCAAGTGTTTTAAACTTGTATTTTAAGTATTCAAATTGTTATTTTAAATATTAATAATCATACAATTTCATACTCTTTTTCTACAAGTGTGCAACTTTTATGAAAACATTTAGCAGCCGGGCTCGGTGGCTCAGCCTGTAATCCCAGGCCTTTGGGAGGCTGAGGTGAGTGGATTGCCTGATCCCACCGGTTCAAGACCTGCCTGGGCAGCGATACCTCATCTCTACAATAAATCAAAAAATCGGCTGGGTGTGGTAGCGCATGCCTGTAATTCTGGCTACTTGGAAGGCTGAGGCGGAAGGATCGCCGGAGCCCAGCAGTTGAGGCTACGGTGGCCGGGAGCCTGGGGGACAGAGTGAGACTCCAATAAAAAAAAAAAAAAGAGAGAAATGATCTTATTGACAATGTAGAGTCTTCATTTCTCAGATGACTCTGGGCTCGAATGGGTATCAGTTTTGATTCACTGTTTTCAGTACAGTTTCAGCAGAATGGATGAGATGAGCAGGCATAAATGAATCTTAATTATGTTGAGATTTATATCTGTCACATAATAAGTGCAGATAAATGCTTCTTTATCTAGCAAGTGGTGTCAATTTGGATTTTGCAAAAGTCAAATGATAGCTTGAAATTAAATTTTTGGTGACATAGTAAATGTAATCTGAGATACTGACAGTATAGGTCAGCACATGACTGGTGGAGATGGCATGGATCCAGAAAATTCTAGTAGCCAGTAGATTGCTTGCTCAAGTAGGTAATCATTCTAAATGCACATGCACTCATAAAGTTAGATAAGCAAGGACTCTTTTCAGACTCAGAAAAAAATATACATATAGCCTTAAGGATTACAATGTTAGCTAGCATTTTCAATTTATCATACAACACTGGCCTTTGGAATCTTGAGGATGATTTATCACTCATCATATAATTGGAACTAAGTTTTAAAGCCATGCTACTAAGAAACTGTGGTTACATCTGGGAAAGGGAATTAAGTAAATAAGAGAAGTTACAGGGAAAAGGTATTTTTTCCCATGATTTACCTTTTGCACATTTTGCATTTTGACATGCACATATAACACACATTCAAATAATTAAATGATTGACTATAGGTAAAATAAAATAAATTAATTATTCTTATTTAGAAGAGAACTCTAGTCTTAGTTTCAACACTTATAAAGAATTTCAATGAGGGCTCCTCTTGCCCTATAAGACCAAATTCTGTACTGAGACTTTGTTCTCCTTATACACTGTATTATCCATGGTCTTCTATATCCTTTTATGCTCAAAAACAATGCTTTGGCCTTCACTATGCTTTGAATTATCTAGGGGATTTCACAATATTTTGCCTATAGAAGACATTTATGAAATAGTTGAAAAATAACTCAGACACAACATAAACTGCTCAATATGTCATGCTTATACTAATATTTTAGTATGAAGTCAAAAAGTCAGTAGTAGTACAATGGGGCTGGTAGATGGGTGGCCAGCAAAAGTCAACAGTTATCTGGAGGATACTGAATATTTTACAGTCAAGAATTCTAGATAGTCTATGTAGAAAGGCGTGGCTTATACCAGTTAAAGAAGTTAGAAAATTCAAAAGCTAGAAGGTCTTCAATGTGGAAGACAAAAATAGGTGTTGACAATTTGATCAAGTCAGGAGGTTAAGAGGGTTATAGTGGAACAGCATTGCAGAGCAGAAAAAATGAATTTGGACCTTGAAGGAGAGGATCTCCTGGAATCCTGAAATGTCTCCTGACATCTTACTTTTAGCTTTAGTATTAAATTATGCTTACATTGGTGAGGGAATGCTTTAGGCCCGGTTGAGGAAGTAGTGAAATGAAAGAGTCATAAGATTACAAAATAAAAGACCATTTGGGCTGTAAACAATCTTAAAAATTATCTAACTCTCGTCTCTCTCATCCTACAGATGAAGAAACTGAGGCCAAGAAAGGTTTAGTGTCTCAAGAATCTAGAGGCTAAGTGAAGACTAGATTTTCAAGTATCAGATGACTCACAGTTTTAAGTAACTCATTGTCTTTTCCATTTTCCCAAGAATCAGCTACTTGACCAGGAAGAATTTTTCCTGGAATCATCGAGGGTTACCAAATAGCAACAGCAGGGCTCTGAAGGTAATACTGTTAGAAAGACCTCTTCTGGAACTTATCCTGGGAGGCTTAAGGGATTTTCTGGTTTCCACACCAGGTAAAAGTGAGTTGACATTAATTAAAACCTTGAAAGTTGGTGTGTGAAAAAGATTCAGAATAATAGCACTCAATTGCCTCAGGTTTTCAGGAGCAATCTCTAAATAAGAGAATCTTAAAAATTTCTTTGGAATTTGTCTATTAGAATGTGTTGTAGGACATGAATGCAAAAAATAAAACAGAGAAGAAGGTTTTTTTTTTAACAGAATCAGGTATTAGGCATGCACAATTCAGAATAACTGATTGTAAGGTTAGTTGTTGGTTTTATTTTTCTGCTTTTATTCTTCTTGACATAACTGATTGATTACTTGAGTCTGAATAGTTAAAAGGTTATATTGTTTATTATTGTGGGCAATAGTTTCTCATAAAATTGATCATATAAAATGACAGGGTATTTATAAGCACATGACTCCATTGTCTTAATCCCTACATGAAACGATTCAGGTCTGCGTGAATTCATATTCAACCTCTCAGAGAAATCTATAATTGTTAGAAGAAAATGTGACTTGCATTACTAAATACTCTCTAATAGATCCAACTCTGAAATTCTCCCAGGTCCATTCCACCCTTAAACTTCACCTCAGCAAATCTCAGTCAGTTTGACTGCAAGAGACAAATTTCCGCATAGATTAACTGTCTCCAACTACCTCTAGGAAATAACTATCAAGAACAAAGCAAGAGCCAGAAGCAGCTAGGTTTTTCTGAAATGTTGGATAATAAAAGTGAATTGGATATTGTCAAGATAAGTGTAGAGAATGTGTAAGCAAGAAAGATCAAGAGCACCTCTTTGCTGCATTTTCCTCCCCTAGTTTCCTGGAGGGAGGTCTGGGCTGAGTGGAAACTGAAAACTATCAAGAACAGAATGTCATCCGTCAGTTGAAGGCTAATGTCTATAGAAATGTTGATCTTCAACTTTAGGCCATCCATTGTAATACAGGAACCAGATGAAATTAGTCAAGACAACACTGAAATTACAGAGCTAAACTTTCAAGGTATTCAGTTTCCTATGCCTACATTGCTGCTGTTGTAAGATGTTAAGACTCAGGCCTGCCTTTTTACTTGCAGTAGATTTACAACTTAGTATTGATGATAAACACTGTAATAATTGCAGAGGATTATTTTATCGACTCCATTGCAGTGGAACAGCCTAAGGTAACACCATACAGTCACGTTCGGGTGAAGATGAATAACTCCTTTGTTGAGTAAAGAAAAAAAAAACTGCCATTTTCATTCCTTACAAGAGGTTAAGAAGACTTGACATTTTAAGAAATCCTGTGTTTAACACCTTTTATTCCTAAAGAAGACTTCAAAAGAATATTTCAACCACCCAGAGGCTGCTTTTATGTGATGTAAGCTATGTTCTACAAGAGGCAAGTGGTTTCCATTCACAGGGTATTATATGTTCCTGAGAATTTTCTTTCTCATACCCATAGTGTTTGCTATAGGATCACTCCAAAAGCTTGATAACTGCTTTTGTTTAATAAAATAATGGGCATTATTTTGGAATTTCTCCAACTGAAATATTCTTATGACTCTCAGCAGACTTCAATCATTAAAAATTTCACCTAAAGATTCTCCTTCTCTCTACTTGCAGTATCCTTATCAAATATACCATTTCAACTTTGATGCTGGAGTGACGGCATTAGGATATGCCCAATTCTGGTGGCAGAATTTATCCATTAGTAGCAGCACTGGTATCCCAGGAGACAAGTGAGACTATGAAAATAATAATAATAAGCCCCTGTTATGTCTCAATAGCAGGTTGGGTAATTTTTGTTTGTTTGGAGTTGAAATCTCACGCTGTCATCCAGGCTGGAGTGCAGTGGTACGATCATGGCTAACCACAGTCTCAAACTCCTAGGTTCAAGTGATCCTCCCACCTCAGCTTCCTGAATAGCTGGGACTACAGGTGCACACTACTACACCCCTATAATTTTTTTTGTTTTAACTGTATAGAGACAAGGTCTTACTATGTTGCTAGGTTGGTCTCAAACTACTGGGCTCAAGCAATCCTCTCACGTAGGCCTCTCAAAGCACTGGGATTTTAGGTGTGAGCCACCTCATCAGGCTGAGCATTTAATTATATCATTTCTACTACTTAAAATAAATTTTTGAGGAAGACTTTTAAAATTTATTTTTTAAGATGAGATGAAAAAAGTTTAGTGGGCCAGCTTGTAAGTGACTAAGTTGGAACTAAAACTTAAGAATATTTGATTTCAAAGCTATTTCTATTGTGCTACACTGTATCTCTTATGCCAATATTAAAGTTATAGACATGTTGGAAGTTTAGAAACCTTGTGAAAAATTTGATCTATCTCTTCCCCCCCACCTGATTTAAATAAAAAGGAATACATTGATGACTGTTGAAGGAAACTGTAGAGAGTGGTTGACATAGAAGACAGTAAATGTTCAGTAGATATTTGTCATTGTTTTATTGTTTTGGATATCTAATTTAAAAAACTACAGAAATAAACACAACCTTAAACACCAATTCATGAAAGACATTAAGTCCAATTAGTACACACAATTTTAGAGATACTGCTGGATGGGAAAAATAAAAGGCTCAGAATAGTGGTCTAAATCTTTTAGTACTATGTTTCATAGCCACAGCTGACTAGCTGTGAAATAATGCCATTTCCACTTAATTTTGTTCACTTGTTAATTCAGTCCTCCACTTTATTTGATCAGATCTGGAGCCAAATCATTTGTATTCATTTTGCATTGTGTTTTTGCAGTGTTTCTTGATCGTTTTCACATGCTAATACTGGCTAATTCAATTGGGATTTATTGAGGCAGCCTTCGAAAATTAGCCACCTAATTTATCATGAATAACATAAAAGTAGGCTTATTTCTCTTCACTTATCTTTTTGAAGAATATATATTAACATAAAACAAGATGTCGTTGTTTTTGGTGCAAAGCACAGTGCTCATGATATTAGCAGACAGATCTTTGAGAACAAATTTTTGCATGAATTAGTGGACCCATATATACATACACACGTGTGTGCATGTGTGTGTGTGTGTGTGTGTGTGTGTGTGTGTGTGTGTGTGTGTGTGTGTGTAGGGGAGATCTTGGTTAGGTTGAAGTTGTTGAGGAAGATAAAGAAAGTAGATTATTTGACTGATGTTTAATATCCTAATATTGCAAATGTTGCCTTTGTTTCTATGAAATAGCTGCCATTTAACATGATGAGAACATGAATTATTACAGACTTTACAAAGTTTAATGTATATGGCTAGTGGCCTGTAATAAGACATTTCTCTGATTAAAAAATCAACCAGTCAGCCAATAACTTTAATTTATTGGTCATCACATTTTATTTAACTGTACTAGGATCTAGTTATCCCGAAAAGAACAAAACTATACCTCTTCTTCTTTCCACTAATCTGACTTTATATGGAATTTTAGTTATAGAAACATGTTGCCTCTTTACTTCTTTTTTTGAGTTGGAACCTCATTCCATCACCCAAGCTGGAGTGCAGTAGAAGACTCATGGCCACCCCAGTGTCGATCTGCTGGGCTCTGGCAATCCTTCTGCCTCATACTTCCAAGTAGCCAGAACTACAGGCATGTGCTACCATGCCTGGCTAATTTTTGATTTATTGTAGAGATGAGGTCTCAGCAAGTTGCCCGGTCTGGTCTCGAACCCATGGGCTCAGGCAATCCACTTGCCTCGGCCTCCCGAAGTGCCGGGATTACAGACTGAGCCACTGAGCCTGGCCATCTGTTGCCTCTTTATTTCCAGGGGGCATAGGTAGGACTATGTCAGAACCAGTCAATTATCTTCCATTCCATCCACAATATCCATTCAGGTAGCTTATGATTAAAGCATGATTATATGCTTTTTGACTCCCAGGAAAAATCATGGCATCTCTAAAAAGCAGCTTTACCTCATCCAGTTTGCAAATGTGAAGTCTTATTGCATGGACTGGTAGACCCAGTTTATGTTCCACAAGTAGATTCAGTAGTGCTGAATTACATTCACAAAGGTAAGGTAGGGGAAGTTATCTTCAGGGAAGACACTATATGGTGAGGCTCCCCGAAGCTGAATTTCTTAATTATATATGGGAAATAAAAGGCTACAAGGTCTTACACGCATGACCCTGGGTCATGAAGAAAATCCCTGCTATTTTGAAACATGGTCTCAGGTTTTCTACAACATGAAACAAGAACAAATATAATCTAAGAATAGTGTTTCTTCATAATGATGAGAAATCCAAAAAAAGTGAGCCAAAAAACATTTGAAATATTTAGAAGAAGGAAAGAAATAAATAAAGAAACACGAGGAAAGGACAAGAGAAACAAAGGACAGAATAATAGCACTTATAGGAAAAATCATTCCAGTATAATCTAAGAAAAATATATCCTCATCATGATGAGAAATCTAAAAAAATGAGCCAATAAAAAATATAGAACATATAGAGGAAAGAAAGAAAAGACAAGAAAAACAAATGGAAGAGTAATAACACATAGGAAAAATCATTTCTCACCGAGCAGGTAAAGATTATGACCAATATTTTGACACGAATCAAAAAAATGATGACACAATCACCATTTTATAAGAGAATAAAGAAGAGGTACAAAACCTTTGGTAAAAACGGCAATACAAAAAAAGAGATGAAATGCAATCTGTAGTGCTTAGAAAAGTAGTAAAAAAAAAAACCAGAAATGAAGGCAAAATTGGAAAGACTACAAGAGTGAATGGATACTACTTAAAGTAAGGAATAAAGAGGACACAAACAAAAAATATGTTAAAAGTATCAAAAATAGAAAAAGATAAATTTTGGCAAAGAAGATCTAATAAACCAAAAGTTCGAGGTTCAAAAGAAGAAAAATAATACAATGGAAGAGAAAAAAGATATTTAAAGATAAAAGGCAAGAACACTTTCTGGAAACAAATGAAGACTTATTACACAGATTCAAAGGGCACACCATGTCCATGGAAGAACAGATAAGAATGGTTAAATGTGGAGCATCTACATTCTTCTCAAAAAAGGAAGTCTAAGAATTTTCTCCCTGTCTGAACTGTTGTTCAAAGATGAAGGCACTTATGTTGCTTTTTTTTTTTGAGTTGGAGTCTCACTCTGTCGCCCAGACAGGAGTGCAGTGGCCACTCCCGGCCACCGCAGCCTCCACCTGCTGGGCTCCGGCGATCCTTCTGCCTCAGCCTTCCAAGTAGCCGGAATTACAGGCATGCGCTACCACGTCCGGCTGATTTTTGATTTATTGTAGAGATGAGTTCTCGCTGCCCAGGTGGGTCTAGAACCCGTGGGCTCAGGCAATCCACTCACCTCAGCCTCCCAAAGGCGCGGGATTACAGGCTGAGCCACCGAGCCCAGCTTACTTATGTTACTTAACATAAGAGTATAGTATTTCTATGAGTGATTATTGAAGAATCTATAGAAAGCAAACCATATTCCGCCAATATATTAATGTAAAAAATACAGAAACATAAAAACAAAGTATAAAAAAGAGAAAATAACAGTGTGAATAAATCTAAAGCATGTGTCTATAATAGATTATAAACCTTGGCATGGAAATGATATAAATAATAGAAATCTAGAGAGGAAAGGGAAGAAAGTATAGGAACTGTTAGACAAAATACACTAATTTCTACATCCTTTACCCAGATTAAAAATATTCTAAATTAAATGGTGGTAGTATACTACTATTTAAGGTATAGTTAATGAAAAGGGTATCTTAATAAACTCAGACAATGGGGAAGAAATAAAAAAAGAAGGCAGTGGTATGTGAGAATATGGACATGCTCATATTTTACAGCCAGAGATCAAAATAAGTAATTTAATGACCAGTCAAATAATAGAGACATGGAGTACTTCCCAGTAAAATGGTGAGCTTGAAAACAGTGCAATGAATAGAATTAGTTGATGTAAAACAATGAAAGAATATTCAGAACTGAGGGCACATACAAATTTCATTATTGCTAATAACAGAGAGTAAATAAGTATAAAATAGAGAATACAGAATATTTTATAAATTTACACATATAAAGCTAAATGCTACAATGAAGACATTTCAACATTTTCAAGTTAGTAGAAGAAACACAAACAAAAATAAAGACTTAACCTAAAGTCATGAAACCAGAAAATCAGACAGCATTAAGACCAGTTATGCCTGTCTTAAACTATTTAAATGGAGAATCTCACCAATTAAAAGAAGCTTTCACACTGCATCAAAAACAAAACAACAACAACAACAAAATCCAAATAGATGCTGTATACAAGAGATACACATCCAATAAACTAATTCGGAAAAGTGCAAAATAGTGACCAAAGCAAAACAAGACAAATATAAATAGTTAAAACAGGGATAAAAAATTTAATATCAGACAAGATTGATGTCAGTACAAAAATATAACATGAGATGAAAAAGAAACAATGATAAAGGTGCAGCTCACAGAGGATTTAGACATTTTAAATACTGATGAATCAAATAACATGGCAGAATAGTTCTTAAAATGCATAACACATTGGTATCACCAAGAGAGCTTTAGAAACACTGTTGCTTGATCTCCACTCCCACATATTTTGATTTTATTGGCATTGAGCATGACCTGAATCTTGAGCATCAGGTTTTAAAATCTCCTCAAATGGGGAAACTGCCAGGAGAGGGAAGGGCACACCCCATCAGCAAGGGTACTTGCATAATAAACATTTGTATACCTAACCCTGAGTTGTACCCCGCATCTTTAAAATAAAAATAAATAAATAAATAATAATAAAGCTCCTCAAATGATTCCATTATGCAGCAAAGTTTGTGAACCAGTGAGTTAGTGTAAATAATAAATAAATAGAAAAACACATTAGCTGGGCATGGTAGTGCGTGCCTGTAGTTCCAGCTACATGGAAGACTGAGGAGGAAGGATCACTGGAGCCCAGGAGGTTGAGACTGGGGTGTCTAGGAGCATGCCACTGCACTCCAGTCTGGTCAAAAGAGTGAGACTCCAACTCAAAAAAAGAAAAAGAAAATGAAAAAAGAAAAACACTACACAGGTACATAAATAAATAGATGAAAACACTTTTTTTTTAAAAAAAAAGAAAGTTATTCTTCATGACAGGTTATAAAAACAAGTAAATTTATAACAATTTAAGTGGCATAATTTGTAAGGTACATTTTTTTATGTATGAGAAGAGTTGATATACAGTCATGCATTGCTATATATGAGTATTTTGAGAAATGCATTGTTAGGCGCTTTCAATATTGTGATAATATTGAGTGTACTCACACAAATCTGTATGGTATAGTCTACTACTCCTAGGCTATATGCTGTATACACTATAAACTTGTACAGCATGTTACTGTATTGAATACTGTAGGCAATTGCAGCACAATAGTAAGTATTTATATATCTAAACAGATCTAAAAAAAGAAAAGGTACAATAAAGATACAGTATCTTACACTTATGGAACCACAGTTGTATATATCTTCTGTTGTTGACTGAAACATTCACTAAAATGTTTCTATGTGATGCATGGCTATATATTTTTGTAAATAAAGTTCTACCCTAATAGCATGAAATATCTCTTACATCCTTTTTCATGTAAAATAATTACACAAAATAATTTTCATAAAAATTTTATTTAACATATAATAAATATGCCTTAATGAAACCTCAAATTGATGTTTTGAGATAACATAGTAAATCTTAAAATTAGATATAAACAAAGTAGAGAACAATTCTTTTTCCCATCTAGAAACAAAATAAATAAAATTAATTATTTTTATTATTAAGAATCCTGAATCAAAGAGAAAGTTTTTTTCTTCATCTTCTTCTTAACCTTAATCCTCTTCTTCCCGCTCCTTTAATTATCTGCTCTGAACTATGTTTTCATCCAAAACTTGGGAAATTTTCTTAGAAAAAAGTGCAACTGATTCCCTTCCCACTTCTTTAGAGTTTATTGTTTATAAAAAAAAAGTTTCTGTGTAAAAAATATAGCAAAGAGATTCTTAGGTCCTTGTTGCTAGAAGGAGGTTGAAGACATGGTGGAGGGGATTGGAAAGTAACCCAGAACAGCAACTGAAACTTGCATCTGAGCAAAAAAAGCTTTCTAGTTATTTTGGGGAAGTTATAGTACAAAATACAAGTGAAATGAGATGAGGTCATTGCAGAACGGTCTGCAACTTCTGGAGTACCTGCAAGTCCTTGTGGCTCTTGACCCAACTAGTTCTCATCATATATTGTATTTCTTGGTGAATCTAATTCTTAAATTTCTTGGTAAGTCTAACTTTGCCTAAATTTTGGTCTTTTTATTTTTTTTAATTATGGCTTGTTACTTCTCACTGAACTCATATTCTGGCTCGGAGTTCACAGCAACCAAAATAGACCCACCACCAAACAATTACTTAAAATGAGCAATAGGTTTGAGGCATAGGGCGTTAGGTTTTTTTTATTCTCTTTGTTTTCTTTTGCTTTCTTATCAACCTGTGTTATCTTGCCTTCTCCTATTGTATTCAAATTCCACTTATTTATGATACTTTTAAAATAAATCTTTAAATACACAAGTTATGTATTTAAGGGTGGCCAAAGGCAAAAGTTGAAGTAAAATTAAATTTGCCTTTGTTTAACATCTTACTCTTTCCAGACAAATTTTTCTTGCCCTTGTTCCTTACCACTCCTCACACCCAAGTAGGTATTAACCTTCTAATGATAAAATCGAGTATACAGAGCATACAGAAGGAACATGGGAAACAAAGGAGCTTTCTCCTAGATTAATTTATCAAAAGTCAATCAAAATCTGCTACACATCCCTGTGAAATTTGAGCAGAAATGGACATGTTTATACGTTTATATATATATATAATGACTAACAGAAGTTCTAGTCAGTTATCTTAGGCTTCTGCCCCTCTATTTTCATTTTTTTTTTTGTTTGGAACTTTGCCTAAATTAAACTGAATGTAATTTCTGACATTAAAGTTGGGTAAAAGAGAAGGAAATTTGGTAGTAAATAGCATAATATTTGTCACATCTGTAACACTTCTCTTTACCTCTTGGTTCTTTCTCTTGCAAGATACAGCTAATCTGTAAGACTCTTTCCTTTGCTTTTTTTTTTTTTTTTTTTAGGCTCGCAAGTAAAGTGTCTCCCATTCTGTAACTGCTAAATAGAAAGTTTATTTTCAAGAGTCAGTCTTTTGGAGTTGCTGATAGTAACTTAAATTATAAATCACTGCAGTTTCTCTTTCATTTGATTATTTGCTATTTTTTAGACAATGGGTGTCCAGATGGCTAGAAGTAGATTGATTCCTTAGAGACAGATTGGCGTTTTGATCCCTGTGAATTAAGTCTTGTTAAAGATTCCTGACAAACCGATTGATTTCAAATAATAGCAATTGCAGGGGAAGAAAAGCAGACAAAAGTCTCTCTCTTCAGACTTAACAGTGTTCAATCAGGTGACATTGTGGACAAGGAGGTAGAAACTTCACTGCTCTTACCCCTCCTACCTATTCTCAACTGACATGTCCTCAGTCAGACTGATCCTCCCAAAATCAGTGATGAAGAGAAGTTTCAGTTAGCATTTTCTAAACTTAAAATTGATTGTCTTATGATTGTGATTTCATTTATTAGAGACCAAAAATTTTCAGTTTGTCTTATAAATGTAAATTCCTTTCTGTGTTAATGAATTCATTACTAGGAAAACAGGAAAACTGGTTGAAAAGATGTATGGAAAAAAGTAGAAGACATTTAAATGTTCAAGTAGTATTTTCTACACTGAGTTTGAATAACACTATCTTAGTCAATTTCCTATTGCCATAACTGAATAACATAGGCCTGGTAGTTTATAAAGAAAATAAATTTATTCTCTACAGTTATGGAGCTGTGAAGTCTAATAGCATGGCACCAACTTCTGGAGAGGTCTAACATGCTGCCTTATCCCATGGTGGAAGACCAGAAGGCCTTGCCCTCCAACAGTTGCATTGGAGATTAAGTTTAGAACACATATGAACTTTTGGGGAGACACATTCAAATCATAGCAAACACCAATGTCGGTACTGTTACGTTGAAAAATGATTTTGGTGGTAAAATGCTTTAGGGTAACAAAGTTAAACAGGTTTATTTTCCTTAGGGCTTTTCTGAGCTCATAATATGATAATGTGTACTATGAATTACCAAAAAGCAAGCTACTATGAAGGAGTTCCTCTAGTATTTAACTGCAGAATTTCTGCGTTTTGAAATGCATTCTCTAGCTCCCCTGGGACTAATGTTCTCAGAGATCTTTAGACTGAAAAATGCTACATTAAGGTCATGCTTAATGAATATTTATGTATAAGTGGTATTTGTTATTTGGGTTAATGCTAAGGAGTAGAATTTCCAAATCACATGTAAGTGCAATTTACCTTTCTAAGAAATCACAAGTTTTCCAAAGTGATGATGTGATTTTTACACTCACAATAGGAAATGTATGAGAGTTCTGATTATTGCACCTCCTAGATAACATTTATTATTGTTATTATTTTTAATTTTGTCTATTAAATATTTAATTTGATAAACTTTTTAATACTTTTGATTCATGTGAATTTAATATTTTTATGAAGTATAAAGTCTTTGAAAAGAAGATATGTTCAATGACAGTAGTGCTTTTTCTTAAATTAAAGTCATATTATCTTTCTCCCTTATTTACAAATCTTTTAACGCTGTATGTTTGTTTTTAATATAAGATCATACTTCCTATGATGCATAAGTTTTTTCCTGTTTTAGTCCCTGAATCTATCTACCCTCTTCTTTACCATTCAGACCCCACACCATAAAGCTTTAAGAATTAGACAATGTTTAGTTCATTAATTAGCAAGTCTTGGTGCTTAGACTCTCATGAAGTATTCATTGAATGACTGACTAACTTAGGAAGATGAATAGATTCATAAAAGTTATAACACACAAGTTCACACAGGAACTATAGGAATTTAAATGTTAATTCATGTCAGTCTGATTCCAAAGCCTAGCTAGTTGACTTTTAACAGAATGAATGGTAATTGAACGTCTATTTCATAGGTCCCTGACATTCAGTCATCATCAAGATTGTTAGGAAATTCTCAGATAGACACTGCAGAGCAGTGTCAAGACTCTAGCTAATACCTGTTTTCTTCTTTTATTTTTTGAGGTGGACTCTCACTCTGTCACCCAGACTGGAGTGCTGTGGCCGCTCCCGGTCACTGCAGCCTCGACCTGCTGGGCTCCGGCGATCCTTCCACCTCAGCCTTCCAAGTAGCGGAACTACAGGCGTGCGCTACCACTGCCTGGCTAATTTTTTTATTTATTGTTGAGATGAGGTCTCGCCAAATTGCCCAGGCGGGTCTCAAACCCGCGGGCTCATGCAATCCACACACCTCAGCCTCCCGAAGCACAGGATTACAGGCTGAGCCACCGAGCCCAGCAATACCTGTTTTCTTAAGGTGAAAAAGAAGGTATTTCTGCCATTTGTTTATAACTTTATTATTCTATATGGTTGAAATCTATTTTGCTTAATTATCTTCTGAAAAATGTCAAAAGAAATATTTTATTCACTTGCATAATTGGGCTGTGATTTTGTAATGTTTATGGCTCTATAAAACAACAAAAAATATGCTGCATTAAAATACATCCTACTCATTTTTAAAGATTTCAGTCCTAAGCTTCCTATTTGTTCCCCTGGGGGGCATACTTTAAACTACATGATGTACATTATATTTATAACATTATTTAGCCTTTACAGAAAATAAAGAAATAAAGCTATTTTCAGAGGGAATTCAACAAACACAGCAAATTCTACTGATACCAATTATTCCATCTCCCTAGGGTAATAATATAACCTAAGAAGACATAGTTATCCATATTTGTTTGAAATAGCTCCAGAAATTTCTTTTGGGTAGTTGTTTGGTTTTGTTATTTGCTTCTTTCTGTCCATTTAAATTATCTCTGATCACAAGCAAAATTAGGGACTGATCAGTTGCTAGGGAGAAGAAGAAGGAATGAAAATATTGACTGGAGATAAACTTTCTTTCTGCGTTTACAATTGCTTTCTCTTTTCAGTGTCTACTTTACTTGTTCATTCGGGGAAAGCTTAGAGTTTTTAAATTTTGAGTCTATATTGCTGTAAATGTTGTATAGTTAGCACTTGAATTTCCATTTCCTAGTTAAACAACAACAACCAAAGTAAAAGAAAGAGTTCAGTGTTAGAAGAAAGCTCAAGGTCACCAAGTCCATGGTTTCTATGAGGAGATGCTCATCAGAAATACCTGGGAAGCTTCCAAATCTATGGAATTCAAGTCACCATGTCTTGGTTACATTTGAAAGAAAAGCACTCCAGGCATTCTGATTTGAATACTTAGTTATCAGCCTTTGATGAAGTTCAATTTTTTATCTGATGTCTGAATCATCCAAGTAGTTTTCTAGTAACAAGAAGCTCTTTATCTGCAGAGGTTGTCCTTTTTTTATTTGGATAGCTATGAATATTAGTACTTTCTTGATTCAGTTGAAATTTGCCTCTCTTCAGACTATCAGGAAAAAAATACAACTCTCTCTTAAGATTTAGAGTTGGAGCCGGGCTCGGCGGCTCAGCCTGTAATCCCGTGCCTTTGGGAGGCTGAGGTGAGTGGATTGCCTGAGCCCACGAGTTCGAGACCCGCCTGGGCAGCGAGACCTCATCTCTACAATAAATCAAAAAATCAGCCGGGCGTGGTAGCGCTTGCCTGTAATTCCAGCTACTGGGAAGGCTGAGGTGGAAGGATCGCCGGAGCCCAGCAGGTCGAGGCTGCAGTGGCCGGGAGCGGCCACTGCACTCCAGTCTGGGCGACAGAGTGAGACTCCAACTCAAAAAAAAAAAAAAAAAAAAGGATTTAGAGTTGGTCTCCAAATTTACATTCATGATTCCTGGTATAAAGTGAACATTTAGCAGAACCATTATTTCCTTCATTCTTAAAATGATATTTTATCAATGCAGATAAACATGAACAAAGGCATATAGGAATCTTACTAGAAGCAGGTGTAGTACTGAGAAGGGCCCTTCAACCCAGAAAAACCTGTGGTATTAGATGTCTCTATGGTGAGGAAAGATGTCGTGTGAGGTTAAATAGCAAGCTCCTATCAATAGGAGAATCACAACATAGACATCTCAGGTTTTGAAGCAAGGTCTTGTGATCTGTAGTAGAACATTACATTATCTATAACAATTTCTGGCCTTTTACTAGGCACTTGTAGAGTTGAACTTCTTGACTACGGGACACCAATGGAACATGTGCTCTGAATTATCCGTTATGCAGTGGATTCTGCCAGAGTTACTATTTCAAAAGCTTTGGTAGAGCCAGGATCAATCAGTATAAAATGAAATTGGTGCATCTAATATTGAACAAAATAAGGACTTGAGGGCTCAAGTTAAGCTGTACAAGCAGGTGGCCCAGGCCCCTATTGTACCAATGTCTTTCTCAGCCCACACCTACGGCTGAATTAACTATTACTGTGATGATTATATAATGATGACTTCTACTTTTATTATCTTTAAAAAACACTTATAAATTGTTGTTCAACTGTAATGAATAGCTCTCCCTGCTTCTTTCACTTACTTATACTAGTATGAACTTATGGATCCTTACTTTATTCAATGAGTTATAATTAGTCACTGTCATTATTTTGATGTCCAAATTGGCCCAGATTAGGTAAGTAGGAGCAACTTCAAGGTAGCTCCTATGTCTCTTGATATATTTTTATCATTCTTTGTGTAAGAGAACAATGGTCTGGCTCCACAAGTTGTCTGAGGTTCATCTTGTATTGTTCTTGCCTCCACTTTGGAATCATCCATTTCTCTAAGAAGCCTGGTTTCTTTTAGTTGAGGATGGTTATTAAAGACCAAGATCTGACTACTTGATGTACTCACTAACTTTTCCAAATATGTCTGTGTATAAGAACATATATATTCAAAAATTATAAGTTCATTCTAAAACTGTCCATTTCAATACCAAATTTAAGAATTACTCCTAGCCTTTCCATTTCCAAGTTTGCCAAAACATCTTCCAACAGTGGAAAACACGGCTCTCATTTTACACAATATTTGCTTATTTGCTCAATTTATTGATTTGTCCAATGTAATAAAACTTTCAACTTTGGCAGCCAATCTCTCTGCCTACCATTGCATCCCTCCCACTATCCAATAGTGCTTGGGTGCCTCACATCTTTGATCACCAGTGGACATGCTACAAATGTATCTTCAGAAGGGTCTATGCACGTTTCTTCTTTAGTGTCCTGTGTCCTTGAGTACCACAAGAAATGCAGCAGGTGATCCTTCCCTCCCCTTCACTACCTTCCTTCTCCACACCAGGAAGAAAAGGAAATGTATATCTCTGTCAAAAGTTTTATTTTCTGTCAATTTCATCAAATTTGTCTTTTTGCCCATGAAATTTTGCAAATTCATGTATATCCCCTCACATATCCAAATGCATATATGGGTGTGTGTGCGTATGTATATATAGCATACATATACGTACACACACACATTCCATATATGTACATATATATTTAAGAAGAAAAAACTTGAACTGATTTTCAAATTCTATCCTCTTTTCTTTCAGTCATTTAAAAGTTTTTAAATTTTAAAATGAAATTTTAAATAATTTTAGAAGAGATACAAGAATAGTACAGTAAGTTTTTGTATGTCTTTTATACAACTTCTAAAGTTGACAATTTGCACAAATATGATGTAATTATCAAAACTAAATAATTAATATTCTTTTATTTTGAAAAGACTAACATTCTATTCTCATTCTGTGCATACAGTCTCACCTATTAGATCTTGGAGGATGTTAATTGTAGTTATTTTAAAGTATATTTCTACTCCCTGCTTTTTTCTCTGTTTTAGCCACTCTCCTTCTCTTCTTTTTTCCCTCCCTCCTACTTTCCCTTCCTTTCCCTTCTTTTTCTCTTTCTCTCTCCCTCCAAATTGTTCAGTAGCTGTTACATTCCAGGTGAGAATGCACACTTCCAGCTTTTCTATATCTATGTTTTTACTCATATTTCTTCTGTTTACTTTTTTCTTCTCCATCATTTTAATGCAATTAACAATTAGTTAGGTTATATTTCTTCTATTATGCTCTTTGTATTGTTCCAGCTTAAGAGTGATTACTTTCTCCATTCCTCTGAACACCATACAGCAGCTTCCTATCTCAGTTATTTTATGCATCTCTTCACTGATAGTGTATAGGTTCCCTGAGTATAAGATTGAATTATTGTGTATGCCACCATACAGTGTCTGGGATAAAACCACGCATGTGATAGTATTATCTGCTAAGATAACTAGAGTTGAGTCTGCAATCTGGAAGTAAATCAGTATCTACTCCATGGGAAATGTAGTTTAGTTTTACTTAATTTTAGAATGATTCTCTTTTTAGCAATAAGTGTGTCTTTGAGACCCATTAACACATTAAAAATATCGTCTTCTCTGTAGTATCTTACTATTTCCTAAACATTGATACATTTGTATGGCCAGCAGGTTTCCTTAGTGATAGCAAACTTAATTTTCCTTAGTGATAGTAACTGTAACCTCAGCAATATATAATTTCTGATTGAAACTTTTTATGAACTGTAAACTCCCAGGGATGAAGACTAATATAATCAGTGAGTTTTCTGTCAGGGGTAATAATAGTTTATTTGCATTCTTCTCTTTTTTAATATTCTTTTTATTTTTTTCTGTCAAGAGTTTTTTTCCTAGAACACTGAAATTATTATAATGATATATTTTAATCCTAATACTCCTACCTACTCTTTCCATCCATTAAGTCTTTTAATATCTAGATCTGTGGAGGGAGAAGAAGCATTTGATTGCTACATTTCAATATTCTCTTGGGGTAATAACTGAAGTTTAGCAAGCCCATGAATTATTAGCCTTAAAAACTTACCATATTTTATGAGGCTCTTTTTCTTTCTCTTTAGCTGACTAACAACATCCTTCAATGGAACTCTTCAGGGTAATAAATAATTGCATTATTTCAGATTGCACTGTTTGCTGCTGGTATCTACTGAGGAAAGAGATTTAGCAATAAATGTAAAGAGATTATGATAGACGTATCTATATGTTACAAAACTTAGTAATATCAATTGTAAGTAAAAACAAGTAAAAATATATTTTTTTTTCTCCTTCCTTGCATTCTTTCTGTAACCTCCTTTTAACACAAGTCTGTCCAATACTTTATGGGAATTTGACCACAAAGAAGTTTAGTATGTTGAAAATGTTTATGTTATGCTGCAACCTGATACCTGAATGTGCAGAGATCTCATTTTATTTTTATTTTATTTTTTTATTTTAAAAGTGTAGGGCACAGTTAAGGGTTAGGTATGCAAGTATGCATTGTGCAGGTACCCTTGTTGATGAAGTGTGCCCCCCCGTCCTCAGACAGATATTGACTACCGTTAATCCCACCTCCCTTCCCCTCCTTGCCCCCTCATAGTTTCCTGTCACTGTCAATCCTTTTCTTATAGTATTACAATAGTTGTTCAAGGTCCACTTATGAATGAGAACATGTGATACTCAGATCTTTGCTTCTGTGAGAGATCACTCAGTATTATAAACTCTAATTCCATCCAGGTTGCTGAGAAATTCATGATTTTGTTCTTTTTTATGGCTGCATAATATTCCATCGTGTATATGTACCACATTTTTTAAATCCAGCCCTCTTTTGTTGGACAGTGTGGTTGGTTCCATAATCTTGCTATTGTGAACAATGCTGCAATCAACGTACTTGTGCAGGTATCTTTTTTATAGAGTGATTTGAGTTCTTCAGGGTATATTCCCAGTAGGGGTATTGCGGGGTCATATGGAAGGTCGAGTTTTGGAGCTTTTAGGAATCGCCACGCTGACTTCCACAGAGGCTGCACTAGTTTATACTCCCACCAACAGTGTAGAAGTATTCCCTTGTCACCACATCCTCTCCAGCATGTTATTTTTTGAGTTATTGATAATGGCCATTCTGACTGGCGTTAGGTGGTACAGAGATCTCATTTTAAATGTTGCCTCCAGAAGACCTTCTTCACAGATTTTCTCTGATTTTTAAGGGAAAAGAATTAAAGGTTCAAATTGTTTTAAAATTCATTTTCTTTGATAATTCAAACAGCATCTTCAAGTAAGTCTCAAGTTATCAAGAAAGAAAGCAAACCTCAATTTCCCCCCACTTCCTAGATATTCTCTGATAAAAGTATGTGCATTTGTGTGTGTGTGTGTTTGTCTGTGTGGATATAGTAAGTGGGGCGGGGGTAACATGGGCATTTGAGCATATTTATAAGCTCATGATAATCAGGGAGAGTCAAGGTTTTCAGTCATAGTGTTCTTGGCTTCTGTAGCATCAAGGACAATGTCTTCTGATCATTTGGTGCCTATTTGCCTTGCTGGCTTTATCTGTTTTGGTAATCTGGATTTGGTCTACTTGGCTAGGGCCTGATGATGTTCCTTGGACGATTTGGCCTCTTCTTATTTCCTATAGTGGTATAGACCTCTCTGGGTCTGATGTGACTTGTATTCATCTTTATCCTGGTGATCTGCTCTGCTCTCTACACTAAGGAGACATCACAATGGAAACTCCCCAGACAATCTCTTCATTCCTTCTGAGCCGAATCTATACTGCCCAGGAGCTAACAATGAACGACTCAGTGAGCTAGTTTCCAGGCCTGACCACACTGCACAGTTAAGGTCACTGTGGAGTGGCACTTTCCAGTCACAAACAGAAAGAGCTCCCTCTTGTAGGTACCTCACATGCCTCCTTCTAGGCAGGGGCTCCAAAAGGAAAAGTAAGAAAAATAATTACTTGTTCTCTTTTTCCTATTTCCTCTAATTTTGCTGGCTTCTGTAGGCTAGTGCCGGGAAAAATGCAGGCTTTGCTTTGGCTTACCCTACACTGTAGCCTTATCAAACATGGATCACTAGAAGGAGAGTATCTACTATGTTGTAAATGCATTTTATGATCTGAATCATTCATGCTTATTTGTTGTTATGATAAATTGGAATATTTGGTGGAAGGATAATTTATAAAAATTCTTTTTGTAGACAGTAATCTCACATGCCAAAGTCTGAATATCATCGTGTTCTTTTACTTTGCATTTCTTCTAAGATAGAATCCAAGTCTTTCCGTGAGCAGAGGGGTGTCTCCAATGATCTAGAAAAGGCAAAAGAGAAAACTCGCATTAAAAATTTCTATAGTACTACTTCTCTAATGAAAGAAATAGTTCTGGGAATTGTATTCAGGTAGCTTAATGTCTATTCCTGATTTAGACAAAAGAGTTGCTTGATTGACAGAATATTTCACTTTAAAACCAGTCAGTGTCGTAAACTCTACAGAATCTCCATGGGATCCCTCTACTTTAGACAATCTCCATTCAAGCTCCTCCATGCTATGCCAGTACTAGTGACATGGAAATAGTAGTAGGAACAGCTCCTGAGGTGGATAATCTATTTGCTTTGGTAAATCTCCATGCCTGGAATTAATCTGTATTGAGATGAGTAATACAAATATCACTTGATCCTTACAACTATGCAGAATAATATTTTGCCTTATTTTTTACATATAGGATAGTGGATGCACATAATAGATATTCAATAATATGTATTGTTGCCATTTTTACTGATTTCTCACTTGATGATTATTTATCATTTCAGATTAGGACAGAGTTATATGCTGAAGTGTTCAAATGCCTATTGAATTTTGCATTATGTACTCTATATTCTTCTTCCAAATTTATTGGAAAGACTTTAGTAATAGTCCTTTTTAAAAAGTATTTTGTTAGATCCAATGACAGGGGCACACTCAGCAATCAAAGTCTTACCTAGAGATAATTATTTTAAAATGTTGATTTTTTTAAATCTTTGAAATTTAGTAAAGAGGGTATAGGTACTTCATCTTTCACTCTCTACTCATAGTTTCTTTATTATTTGACTTCACAACTATTAATCATCACGTTGTACAAATACTTTTCTTAAAACCTATCAGTGATCACTTTATTTAAGAAATCAGCTATCTCTTCTTGAATCTCCATCCTTCATGTTCCTATTCAGTCTGTGACGATATGAACCATTCTTTTTCCTGACTCTACTTAAAAGTATAAGACTATATAATTTCTTATGACTCTTTTCTATGGCTTTTTTGATCAGCAAGCTTTATATGGTTCTCCGAATCACTCCTACGTTTCCCACTAATTTTCTAAGATTTCTTTTCTTTTCTTTTTGAGTTAGAGTCTCACTCTGTCACCCAGGCTAGAGTGCAGTGGTACACTCACAGCCACCACAGCCTCGACCTGCGGGGCCCAGGTGATACTTCTGCCTCAGCCTTCCAAGAAGCTGGAACTACGGGCATGCACCACCATGCCTGGCTAATTTTTGTTTTGTTTTGTTTTGTTTGTAGAGATGAGGTCAAGCCAAGTTGTCCAGTCTTGTCTTGAACCTGGGCTCAGGCAATCCTCTTACCTCGGCCTCCCAAAGTGCTGGGACTATAGGCGTGAGCCACTGCACCCAGCCAATTCTCTAAGATTTCTTCTGCAGCATAGTTTTTATTTATTTATTTTAGATTAGAAATATAGTGTATTTAAAAGTAAATTAGAGAGAGATAGAGAGAGGGAGAGAGAGAAAGGAGAGAGAAGATTCACCTCCCAAGGTGAGGTGCAGCATAGTTCTTAAATTCCCTTTTCCATTTTTGTAGTAGATAGTTTCCAATGATACATTCCCACCCCACCCCTGGTACTCACTCATGTCCCTTGAATCTGAGCTGGACTTGTGACATGCTGGTAACCAATAGAATGTGGCAGAGGAGACACTGAGAGAATTCTGAGGCTAGCTCAGATAAGGCCTTGAAGCTTACATCACAGACTCTTGCTTAAAGCCGGTGCTACCATGGAAGGCCTTCACGTCTATGAAATGTCTATGACTGAGAGGCTGCCTGAAGGTGCGGTGGATGACAGTCACAGATGAGCCCATTCTTCCAGTCATCCCCATTAATGTAGTTGAATTCCTTTCAGCCTTATAGACAAATCCATCTGCCAGCCAGCTGAATACTGTTATATGATTGCCATACGGAAGAGAAAGATGGCCAAACTAAGCCTTGCCTGAATTTTTGACCAATAAGTCATGAAGTATATCATAAAATAAAATTGTTATTGTTTTAAGTCAGTATGTTTTAGGGTAGCTTTTTATGCAAGAATTCCAGCTATTTCCATAACTTCTTTGATCAACTGTATAAGGTGAAAACTCAGAACTGGCTGTGACCTTTTTCCTGACAGTTATTGTAGTTTGACTTCAAACTATATTCTGTTGGTCTATTTTTCCATTTGTGTACTAGTACCACACTATTTTAATAAAAAATCTTTATGTTTTATTTCAATACTTGTTAAGGTAAACCCTCTCATTCTCCCCATAGTTTTCTATCTATTGTTAAAAATTCATGTGAAAACAGATGATAAATGTATCATCTCAAATTACTAGAGAAATTACTTTAAAAAACATAACAGTTATTTGGGAAATGATACCTCACACTATAACAAATGAACTACTGATGATTCAGAAATATATGTAAATTAAATTAAAGTGTTAGAAGAAAATATGAATGAACATAGGCAACATTTTTTTAAAATCTGTGATTCATAATGAAAGACAATTAAATAAAAACATCAGTAAGGTGACAAATAATGTGAAACAAAACAATGCATGATAAAGTGAAAAGACAAATGACAAATTGGGAGAAAATATTTTCAATACATATCTCAGATAAAAGGTAATCTTGCTAATGATACACAAGACTCTTAGAAATCAATACAAATAATAAAAAAGAACTTGATAGAAAAATAGACAAAAGACATCTTACAGACTTAGATATATAAATGATCCTTAACAAATAAAAAGATGTCCAACTTTACTTTTAATTTTAGATTAAAGAATATATTATAGTATCGTTTCTTACAAATAGGATTCATAGAAATTCAAAAGTTTGCATTATTTGACAGAGCATGACAGCAAAAAGTCATTTTCACACATTACTGGAGGAACTCAACATGTTTCAAACCCTATGCACTTAGTTACCTATCACCTCTCATCTCCAAATTCACCTTCAACGTTCTACTCACCATTCTCAAACTGGATCTTGTGAACATGTCTTCTCTGCCACTGGTATGACAAAGTTTTGCAAGTAGAGGACACTGTAGAAATGGAGATTTTGTACATGATCCCACTATGCTTTCCTCTCTTGTAGCTTCTGTCGTGCTTGGCTGTTATGTGGGATACCCAGAAGAGCTCACTTTCCATGAGTTTCAGTCGTCTCCTCACAGAAATTTCCAGATGAGTGTCATAGGTACTTCAATTGGTTTTCCAGAACCTTCAACATGCCCCCAGAGTGATAATTCTTGGTGGTATTCAAGCAAATGTTTCTTTCAGCTTCCCTGTTTGTTTAACAGAAAATGTCTTCCTTCTTTCACAAGAGTTTCCCACAATGTTTCTTCTGTTATAGTGGGTGGTTTTCTGTTTGCCAACTTTGGCTAGGAGCACCTCAACAAATTTTTCTGCCACTCAGTAAGATATAGCCACTACCTCTTCAGGGGTTTAATTATCAGCTTCTTCACAGCGAAGTTGTCTTTCCCCAATTTTTGTGTGTGTGTGTGAATAGTTTCAGCTTCAGGAATAGTAGTTATTCCCCAGATTTGATATTCTTCTGTTCTCTAGAATTTTCTTTACCACTTAGTAACCAACCAATCACGTCTCTCTATTTACCTATTACTAGTTAATAACTCTTTATAGTAAATATTCTGTGCTCAAATTGCCATGTGATTTTTGTCTCCTGCTTAGACTGTGATCCACAAAATTACCAAGTGAATTCACAACTCTGCTTCTATGAATGTGTAAAATGACCTATACATAGTTATGGCAGCATTGTTTTAATGCATGAACTGCAGAAACATTGTCCATGCTCACCTATATAAGACTGATAAAATAAAACAATATGGGAAGGTTTGAAACAGAATTCACTGGCAATATTTGAGACATTATGAGCATTCAAACAATAAAATGTATTAATGGATTATAACCCATTGGCACACTAAATAATCCATGAGTTTATAGTTAAAATAATAAAATATTGGACTTATGTCTGTAATCATCTCAACTCTTTGGGAGGACAGGGTGGGAGGATTACATGAAGACAGGAGTTTGAGATCAGTCTAGGCAACAAAATGAGGTTTCTTTGTCACAAAAAAATAAAAATAAATAAAATATAAATGGTTAGAGTATTCTTTACAAAATAGTGTCAGTTAAAAGTTATAGAAGCCAGGCTCGGTGACTCAGCCTGTAAGCCCACGCCTTTGGGAGGCTGAGGTGAGTGGATTGCCTGAGCCTGCGGGTTTGAGACCCGCCTGGGCAGCGAGACCTCATCTCTACAATAAATCAAAAAATTAGCCGGGCGTGGTAGCGCATGCCTGTAGTTCCGGCTACTTGGAAGGCTGAGGCGGAAGGATCGCCAGAGCCCAGCAGGTCGAGGCTGCGGTGGCTGGGAGCGGCCACTGCACTCCAGTCTGGGCGACAGACTGAGACTCCAACTCAAAAAAAAAAAAGTTATAGAAATATGTATAGAATTTTTTAAATCACCATTCAAAAATAACCGATGAATATCAAACTTGATTCAGGCATTGGTAATTAATGGTTGCTTTAGTAAACCTTCTGTAAAAGGTGGCTGAGGATGGAATAGTCATTAGAGTCAAGCATTACCCCAAAGATTATTTATTAAATACAAAAGAAAATAATTACCTTTAAAATGAAGAAGTAAGGTATATTTTTCCTAAACGAAATGACCAAACTCAGCATTATTAGAAATCAGACAAACTATTATGTGATGCAATGTAATGTAATGGGAAATTCATAGCCTCACTAACTGTAGTGTTCTTGCCAACAATATTTAACCTGAATCTATTCATGAAGAAACAATTGAACATATCTAGATGGTGGGATATACTATTCAAAAAATGTCAATAGCCTGAAAGAAAATAAACAAAAAGGTACATATACTAAGGGAGGCAGAGAGGAAGACTCTTATAGATTAAAGGAAACCAAAGTTATCATGACCAAAAATACATGATAACTAAATGCATGTGAATCTTTGGTTGCTGTATCATTTAACTTTTGTGGTATAACAACAAAGTACAGAATCTCTGTGGCACACAAAAATAAGCATTTATTTTTTTCATGAGTTTTTGGATTCGCTGCATTGGATCTGCTTCTCTATAATTATTTCAGATCACAGTTCCTATGCTAGAGAAGTTCTTTTTACAGGAATATAGAAACACACAGGTAGACACATTTGAAGACCTTTATCATGGCAAGCCTTTTAACAGTTCACTGGTTAAAGAAAGTCACATGGATAGGGCCAAATGCAAGGGAAGGAAGAGTGAGTAGTTTTGAATATTTATCTAAGACACCAAAATTGAATCATGAATCAAAATTTTAAAAAAATAGTGGCAATGAGATTTACATTTAAGATGGGTTTTTAATTTAAATAAAGACTTCATGTAATATAGTATTCAGTATAAATGTTATATTTTATGGCTCTAATACAGATATTGTGATTATTTAAGAGAATGTCCTAAATCCTAGGAGATAAACATTGAAATTTTAAGGAGTAAAATATTATTATTGCTAAGTTACTTTCAATAACTTTTGTTATCAGCAGCAGCAAAAATATGTATGCATATATGTATGCATGTACGTATCTATATGCTATAGATTGAATGTGTCTCCCACAAATTCATATGTTAAATTCTGAACTTTCAATGTTATGGCATTTTGAGGTGGGCCTTTGACAGGTGATTTGGTCACAACAGCAGAGCCATCATGAGTGAGATTAGTGCCTTTATAAAAAAAGAACCTGAAGAGCTTCCTCACCTCTTCTGCCATGTGTGGACACAGCAAGATGGCACAGGAATCAGATCCTTACCAGATACAGAATCTGCTGGAACTTGATCTTGCACTTCCCATTCCTCAGAATATGGGAAATAAATTTCTGTTGGTTGCAAACCACTCAGGATCAGGTACTCTGATATAACATACAAGTCATCTAAGAATCATCTATCATATATCTATCATCAATTACAAATGGGCAAATTTTAAAAGTTGGTAGATATAAGTGAAGGGTCCTTGAGTTTACTTTGTTTTACTTTTTACTCTTCTTGTATGGTTTTTTTTTTTAAAGAAAAATATCATGGCGGTTTTCATTTTTTCCCATCTATTTGTGGATGTAGGGAAAGTGTGGTCACAGAACCAGTAGTCTTAGAGAAAGTTTGCTTTTCTGACAAGAATCTGGGATAAAGCATAAGAAAGTCTTGTTTCCAGAGGAAGTGTCCTACCTTAGAGAAACAGATTGACTACCCATGGGTCTTTTGGAAGGTTGCACAGTATTATTGGAATATTATGGGTGCTGAAAAATGCTTGAGGAAGATTGTGTTAATGGACTGAATTACACCACTCTCTGGGGACAATGAACTGTCTGTATCTTCCTTATACCTGAGAGGATCTGAAAGCCAAAAGTTCCCACTACAGCTTTAATTTATGGATCTTGGTGAGACAAAGTATTTGCTGCTAGTTCACTAGATAATTTTAGCACTTACCTTTTCACCATTCTCCCAGTCACTTCAGCAGCTTGACTTATAAGGTAAGAAAAAAGTAGTACATAGTACAACTTGAGGACACACAGTAATTTGAGGAGGGAGCACAAAGTGAATGATCAAAAATATTGGCTCACACAGATGGGAAACTAATCAAATGTATACAAGAGGATATGAAAAAAATGTTTTAATGTAGATTTTTTCAAGTGAAAATGCATGAACTAATTTTTAGGTTTTTATGAAAGAACAAAAGGTTGAGAAGAGCGAAGACAATTTTGAAAAAGAATAAGAGGACCTGACTCATTAGGTTTCAAATTTGTAGTAATTAGGATACCGGAGAATAGTGTCAGCTGTCAAATAACTAATGGAGTTGAATAAAGAGTACTGAAATAGACCTACACACACATGAAAATCAGATATATAAGGGGAGTTGAATTGTAAGGTAGAAGGAAAAATAGATTGTACAAAAGTTATGCTGAGATGCTTTGTTATCTACATGTGAAAAATAAAACTTAAAGGGGCTTCCTGCTGTACACTATACAAGAAAATACATTTAAACTAGATTAAAGATAAAAATACAAAAAGTAAATTAAAAATGCCTAAAATAAAGCACAGGAGCAATACTTTGTGTCCTAGAATTATGGATAGATTTCTTTTCTTTTTTTTTTAAGCAGGATTTATTGAGAGGACAGAAAAGCTCCCACAGTGGAAGAGGTTGAAGGGGTTGCCCGATAGATTCCTTAAGTAACACTCAAAACCTACAAATAAAAATTATGAAATTAATACATTTAATGACAATATAAATTTCTGTGTCCCATGTGAGAACATTAAAAAGTTAATGAAAAGTGATACCAATAGAAACCTAGAAGAAACTTAGCTTATTCTTAGTCTTTTTGTCTCAGCATAACCATTAGAAAGCGTTCAGACATTCTACTGCAGAACAAGCAGCATCCTATCCATCCCACCCTGGGCAAATCTCCATCAGATGCAAGACCAGGACAACCCAACCTTTCAATTCATTGTTTAGCATAATAATCTCTAGTAAGCTTTTATGTTCTTTGTCAGGGCCAGAGATCAAAGATAACCCTTTGACTGACCAAAGTCATAAAAGTGATAATATGACCACCTTTGGTCAAGGAGTTTGTGAACTGTGAATGTCTGAGTTTGTGAATTGCAATGTCTAACAAATCTCTTACAGAAAAAAATCCCCTCCAGGCCCAAACTCACCAAGTTACCCTAATCAACCCTTTGTGACCTATGTGACACAATAAATCCCACCATGGCAGCACTCATGTGACTAACCCACCCATCTGCCTGCTGCCAGCCGTCACCTGACATCAGTACCTGCACTTGCCTGCTCCTTTGTGATGACGTGGAGTAGACCACCAACCAATCACCTTAATGATTTTTCCCATCTAGAGGAATAGTTAAAAGGACTCAACCACAAGTAACCAGTGGCCATTGCCTTGCTAGACTCTGGTGTGGCCATGTGCTCTTTGAGCTATGACTGTCGCCATGCTTCCTGGCTTTGGACCCCTCCCCCACCTTGGGGAGGTAAATCTTCTTTCTCCCTTCTCTCTCTCTAATTTACTTTTAAATAAACTTTTCTTTCTTTGACCCTTTGTGTGTAGTAATTCCATTCATTACTCGGATCTCTGGGTTACTGGTACCGTGCTTCCCCTCTCCATCCATCCATCCATCCATCCATCCTCATCCTATCTGTACCCTAACAGTGAAGAGACAAGCCACTCTCTAGAAGAAGATATTTACAAGGTTTAACTTATAAATAATTAGCACCCAGAGCATTTAAATACACCCACATTTCAATATGAGAAAAATGAAGAAGGAATTCATGGTTAATAAGATAAAGGTAGAAAGAAAAAGGCAAAGTAATGTTACAGTGAGACATTATTTTACATTTTTGCAAAAATTTTTAAATGTGTTTTTATTATTAAATATTGTCTAAGTTGTAGAGCAACTAGAACTCTTGACATGGAGAGGTAGGCAACCTTTTCAGTGTTTGAGGCTATATGGGAGTTGGAGTGCAAAGTCTTTAAGGGCATTCATTCAGAAGTTCCCATCCCATATATGAAGGTCCTGTTTCTATGACCAGGTCTTGGCATAACTTGCCTTAGCACTCAACTGTATTTGAAAGTTTGTAACTCTAAATTTTAAATCCTCAGTTTGGTCTTTAGCTTGTTCTTCTCTTCTAGGATAAGACACTAGAGGGTTTTTTTTTCTGTTGCCATAATAGGCCCTCTAGTCTTCACAGTTTCAATTAGTTACTAATGACCCAAATCTTTCATTATCTGTCCATGGGGCAGCAATACAACTTTGTGATAATCAGTCAGTTCCACTGTCGTTGTATGCATTGCTTTCCTCACATTCCCAATGCCAGAGCACTAGCAATGGTGTTCCTGTACACTGCAATACTTTCCCAAGTTATTGCTGATGCCAGTTTAAGCAATTGGTCCGCTGTCTTGTGCCGTGGACTCTCTATACCCCAAATACCATCCAGTTATTATTGCCAGTCAGACAAAAATCAATCTGGTCTCGAAGACCTCATTTTACTGCTAACTTCCTCAGTCTATACTGCTATTGTTAGTTGGGTTCTTTAGGCAGTAGAGTGAGTTAGAATTATGTGAAATTTAGTGAAAGTTATCATCTGTGAATGATAAAAGGGAAAGGATTGAATTGAGCAGAGAAAGGCTTCAGACTGTGATGCTTATCTTATAGTCTGGATCAACCCAGACCCAAGATTACCCATGAGGGAAATTGACTTTGGCAAGAATTATCTGGGTTTAGTAACCTTGCTCTGCTCAGTTATTCCTTGTAGACTGCCCAAGAAGTGTGGCCTCAGATAAATAGAGTAGGTCCTGAAGGTGTCACCAGCTAGAGGCTGTCAGTTAACTGTACTCTTTACAGCTGAATGGCAAGTTCTTCCTTAAAGGAAGATCTGAGTGGTAAATCTCCTTTCTGGTAAAGCCCTGAAGGGAAATGAACATGTTTATGTCCACCACAAGACATTTATTATGTAAACGTCTTTAATTGTAGATATTGAACTATTTTTGACCCCCAAGCCCTAATATTTATGGATTAGTAAGCTAATACTAGAATGTTCATATTAAAATTATTCTTAATATCCCCAAACTGGAACTAATTCCAATGCTTTTCAGCAGTGGAAAAGGTATGCAATTTATATTATATTCACATAGTTTATACTACACTGCACTGATGATGTACGTTGCATGTACTAGTACATACAACAAAGATGAATTCCACGTGGCAACATAATGTTGAGGGAAAAAGCCAGATACAGAAGAGTAGACGCTGTATAACACCATTTATAGGAACTAAGCAAACATAGAGCTTACTGAGGAGCTGGAATTTTTCTATATCTTGTTCTACACAGTGGCTCATAGGTGTATATACAAGTAGAAATTTATTGCACTGAACACTTAAGATCTGTGTATATTTCTGTATGTAAATATATAGTAAAGTATAAAAGAATAAAGGATACTATGGCAGTATGTAGTAAAAAAAAGAAATGATATTGTGTATTCATATGATGCAATGTTATATAGCAGTGAAATATGGAAACTAAAATGAGCTTATACATCTTTAACAATGACTTTAAAGACTCATTTGTGAAGTAATGTTTGACATATTACTATTTTTGTAAAATTTCAGAACAACCTCAAATAAAATATGCTGTTTATGAATAGTATAACATAAAATATTTGGCATAGAAAATAAACATCAAACCCCTGATATTTGTTTCTAGGCGGGAAGAAAGCAAGACTGGTAATAGGAATAAGGAGTACTCTGTGTTTGTAATTCCTTTTTTATTTTACAAAAAATGGAGGCATGTATGGCAAATACATTAATTTTTTATCATTTTGACTGTTTAGCTATAGTTCAGGAGAAGCCGAGCCATCATTTATTACCTGAAGTAAGGAACTTACTAATGAAATTTAAGACAATGGCAGGAGCTGTTGACAAGGTTTATGGAAGGTGTTCTTTGTCATTGAGCCTGAAATCACTATAGGCCTTCAAGGATGTAATTTGAATGAAAAGGTGGGGGTGTGGCAAGAAACGGTGGAGCAATAACAAACTGGAACCCACAAAACTGACTGGAACCCCTGTGTATCATTGACCTTGAAGGTGCATGTGACCAGTAGAAGGAGGTGGCCTCCTTCTCTGTGAAACTGCCAATGTACCTGGTCCACCACTGGAAGAAGTTGGAGAAGGAGTTACAGCAAGAACTCAAGGCTTTGCGACTCCAGCTGCTATGCAAACATGAGCCAGCTCAGCAGCATTCAAAAGGAGGAAGTTGCTCACCTGACACTCACCTTCAGAATGGACTTACTAATTGAAGTCTTGAGAAACATCTAATCAGGTCTTTTGTCCACCTTTTAATCAGCTTATTTATTATTTTGCCATTGAGTGGTCTGTGCTCCTTAATGGGGTTTTAAAATTTTCTTTTTAATTATATTCATTTTGCATACCAGTCACTTCCAGAAGTATGGCTTGCTAATATTTTCTCCCAATCTGTAGGTTTTTTTCTTCGCTGTGTAAACTGCTTCCTTTGCTGTATAGAAGCTTTTTAGCTTGATGCAATTTTATTTGCTTTTTGGTGGCTATTGTGTGTAGTTTCTTCCCTATGTTTTCTTCTAGTATTTTCATAGTATCTGAGCTTACATTGTCTTGAATACATTTTTATTTGATTTTTCTATATGCTATAATACAAAGTCCAATTTTATTCTTCTGTATGTGGATATCTAATTTTCCCAACACCTTTTTATTCACGAGAGTGTCCTTTTCCCATGGTGCATTCTTAGCATCTTTGTCAACGAAACAATTGACCATAAATGTTTGAGTGCATTTCAGGGCTCTCTATTCTGTTTAACATGTATGAAAAATGGTGAACATATATGAAAAAAATGATCACCATCACTAACCATTAGGGAAGTACAAATTAAAACCACAATGATATATCACCTCACACCTGTTAGAACAACTACTACTCAAAAGATAAGACAACTGCAGGCAAGTGTGTAGAACAAAGAGAACTCGTATACTGTTGGTGGGAATGTAAATTAGTACAGTCATTATGGAAAACAGTATGGAGGTTTTTAAGAAATTAAAACTAGAATTATAATATGAACTATTAGTTCCACTTCTGGGTCTATATTCAAAGAAAATGAAATCAGTATGTCAAAGAGATACCTACACTCCTGTGTTCTTGGCAGTATTATTCACAATAGTTAAGATGCAGTCAATCCAAGTGTTCATCAGAGGATAAATGAGTAAAGAAAATATGGCATATATACACAACAGAATACCATTCAACCTTTAAAAAGAAAGCAATTCTGTCACTTACTTCAATGTGAGTTAAGGATGTAGGTGAAATAGGTCAGACAGAGTAAGACAAATACCACATATTTTCATTTATATGTTAAATCTACAACAATCAAGCCCATAGAAGCAGAGAGTAGAAAGATGGTTACCACAGGCTAGAGGTTGGGGGGAATAGGGAGATATTGGTTAAAAGGCACAAGTTTCAGTTAGGAGAAATAAATTTTCTGAGATCTATTGCACAGCAAGGTGACTATAGTTAACACAAGTGTACTGCATATATATAACATCGCATTGCACCCCATGCATATGACAAGTATACCTTTTCAATGTACAAAAAACAGAGCAGAATTGCTGCTGCTTCATTTCCAGTGGATATTCTCTTGTGGCCAGCCTACATGACAACCAGAAGACAGGGAATAGGATGCTAAGAAATGTGTCCAGCATAATTAAATTTACAGAAGAGAAAGTCACCACACATACATAAATATTTGTTGTATTATCCTTTGAACTTTTGTGTAAATTGTTTCCAAAGAGAAAAAGTTCTACTGGAGTAGACAATTGGATAGGTGAAATTCTGGGGCCTTAACATTTTATTTTTACTTATATGCATTTTCTTTCTTTTTTTTTAATTGTAGTCTCATTCTGTCACCCAGGCTGGAGTGCAGTGGAACACTCATGGCCACTGCAGCCTTGACCTCCTGGGCTCAGGCGATCCTTCCACCTCAGCCTTCCAAGCAGCTGGAACTACAGGCGCGCACAACCATACCCAGCTTATTTATATGCATTTTCAGATTAAAAATAGTGCACACATGCATGTCTTTTGTAGACTGAAAGTTGATTAGGAATTGTATCATGACTCAAAAAAACTCATTACTGTATTTTCAGTATTTTATACCCAAGCCATTCCCAATACATATTTTTAAGTAAATAATTTTAAAAATTATCAAATATCTACTACTTGCCTAGTTCCTGTTCCCATTAATCAGGTTTTGACTATTTTCAGACAACCTCCTCGTAGAACACAAAATGAACATTTATGTTAATGATTCTGAAATAATCCAACTAATATTGTTAATTATATAGTACTCCTGTCTGTCTTGGATTAAGCTTAGTATAATCAGAGATCCATAGATCTTCGACTTTCTACTATAAGACTGATTCATATTTTTAAAATTCTCATATGGGAATGCAGCAAAGCACTGTCAAATTGCTTGTTTTTCATTTTTTTTCTTTGTTTTTCATTTTTTTTTTGTCTTTTAGCTTTTGTATGGGGTGTCTTGCCATGTAACCTTTTAAAGGTATCAGTAGATTCTCTAAGCCTGGGCAGGCAATCGTAGGCCAAAGAAAGCCAGGTAGAGGTACACAAAATGGGTAGCTTGGTCAGTGCTATGTCTCCTCTCAAAAAACGTGGTCAGTTTCCACATATGAGAACGTACTTCCATATGTCATGAGCAGTTGGAGTTAAGTTTTGTGGAATAGTGTTTTGAATTGCCTGAGTAAAATGGTTCCTTATTTCTTAGAATATCTCACCTCTATTGATATACAGTTTGCAATACATTTTGTTAGGTGTTAAGTTAGAGGAGCTCTAAATATATTGGGTTTTTCTACACAGAGATGAACATGTATTGATTTTTATTATCTTGCAGGTTTTTCATCATATTATTTAGTCTAGAGACCAGAAGATCTTGTTGATTTGATTCTTTAGTCCTTACGATGGGTAATGTAGTTGATGTTTTTAGGCCCTCAAATGACTCTTTGGTGTCCTTGCTTCTACCAAGTTGAGCTTTTTTAAAAAAACAACAACAACAAAAACTTCAAACCTTGGAAATCTGTTAAATGTGTTCATTTTATTTGTGGAGAGTAAAAGGAAGATATCTGAGACTTTAGACATAAATTAAAGGCAATTGTGCAAGTGCTATAAGGAAGAAAGCAACTGAAACAATCATTATTTACTTTACAAACAGAATCTGGTGTTCATTCTACGGAATTTTAGAGAGATATTTAGACTTTTCTCCTCAATCATTCATTCATACACACACACACAAACACACACACACACACACACAACTTCAGGTTGTGATAGAGGTTTCCCATCTGAAAGCTTTATTTGTAACTACTTTAAAGACCTTGCCCATTGTCGAGGCACTGTTGAAATCAAGAATAATTATGTCAAAGTTCTTATCTTTGAGGTTAAAAAGCACAATTGCCATGTAAGTCAGAAAAAATTTCAAAGAAGCTACAGTTAGGCAGATCTTTTTTTTCCCCACCAATTCCTTTATCTTTATGAGATAGAAGATCCTCAGTACTGGAGAGGAAAGATTCTAGGAAGAAGTGTTACATGGTGTGGAAGCTCTGTGTCCTGCTCCCTTACTATAACTTGAGCCTGATCTTGATAATAGGCATGACAAGCAGATACAACCCATTACATACATATTTTCATGATAAACAATAACTAGTCCTCAACTAAGAGGACTTGACAGCACCACTTGCCACACATGTTCATCCTAAATTTATCTGGTAATTGGAATGAACATCTGCGTTAGTTAATTGACTTTATACAAAGGAAAGCTCTGTGTCCCGCTCCCTTACTATAGCCTGAGTTTGATCTTGATAGTAGGCATGTAAGAGTTTGGGGATCTCCGAGAGAGGTACAGCTTGAGGAGAAAGTGAGCCTCATAGTAGAGTTTCCGAGCCATCATGTTGTGACAGAGAACAGAAATAGTGATGTAGTGTGTCTTTGCATGAGGAGACTGGAGACTGCAAATTTCACAGAGCGTGGTGGGAAGTATCAAAAAGTGTCTCTGACCCTTGAGCTCATGTGGACATTGGCTGAGAGAAAGAAGTTCTTGAGTATGCAAGGCGCTGATGATCAGGATATGACACCTAGGGAAGCTTGATCGATCAGTCCTACTAGGGATGGGATGATGACATATCAATACGCCAGCAGATCATGCTTCAGTGTCAGATGAAAATAAAGTATCATCTGAATGAAGAGACCACCTAGAACCAAGACAAAGATGAAAAAACAAATGACTCCTCCCAGTTGGGGAAATGTAATTAAAAATCCCTCAACCCAGAAAACCTCAGCACAAAGGTAGCATAGAAAGAAAACAGTTTTGTTTTTGAATAAGCACAACCAGAATGTGATGCAATCTGCTAAGAGATTGTCTTAACATCACAGGCAATCTGCTAAGAGATTTCAAAGACAGAAAGAGATCTCACTCTTTCTTGTAGACACGCAGATATAACCCATTACATACGTATTTTCATGATAAACAATAACTAGTCCTCAAGTAAGAGGACTTGACAGCACCATTTGCCACCCATAGTTCATCCTAAATTTATCTAGTAATTGAATAGAACATCTGTGTTAGTTAACTGGCTTTATACAAAGGAAAACTGCACTTTTCATAACGTTATGACAGAAAGTAGATTTGAAATTTGGACTCAGATGACTGTGGAAGTTAGGTACCTATTCTCCTATAGAAACTGGGAGATGGGCCACTATGTCACTTGATATTTACATTTTTAGGGGTTGGCTCCCAGGTCCTTAAGACAGACATTTCTGGGTTGCAAAACTGGCAAGAGGCTTTTATAAAGAGATTTACATACATTTACAATTACAAGTTTACAAAAGAAAATGCTGTAGGGAAAGAAAGGGGATTATCTCTTTCCTTTAATTTTAACAGGGAGAATTAAGCCTCTTATTCTGCATTTTTATCTGTTTGTATATTCCACTGATGTTCATCCTAGCAGCATTTAAGCTTCCTGAGGCTTAAAAACCTTAGGATGAAGGAAGGGAAAGGGAGAAAAATCACAAAAGTGACTATTTTGCATCTGAGATATCACTGCATTTGACTAAGTTTACATGGAAGTTGACAAATGGGACCTGGAGAGAGACATTAGTTTCAACCTAAAGTTGTTTCTGGTGACTTTGCACCCATTTTATTTAGAATTGAACAGGTATGCCTCATCACTGAGACCTAGGAGCAGGTGGGTAGGGCCAGAGTGGCCAACAGGAGCAGCTTCATCTACCTCCAGGCAATACCTACACTTCCTCTGTCTACTGTAACTAAAGGTTGGAAAACATTGGCTTATTGACTTTGTCTCTTAGGTGTGCAATGTTGCTTGGCAAGCTTAGAAATTACAATATTCAGAAGATACTACAGTGTTGGAGTAGTAAGTTGTGATTTGAGATACCAAAATTGGTGCCTCTTTGTCAATCAAGAGGATCCCAAAGTTAAGAAAACAAAATTATGGGGCAGTTGTGGGTTCAGGACTTGGCTGACATGGCAAATTTCTAATTTTCTATGGTTAAATTCCCTAACAATAGGAGTTCTCAACTACAACTCTGGACAGAGGACCAGCCTTACATTCTTCTCTAAGAAGCGATTGCAGACCTTGGGCCAGTTTCAGCCAGTTTATAGAGGTGGCACGCAAATTGTCTTTGAGTTCCATACCTCACCTTTTAACATAAAGAACCAAATTACACCCCATTTTAATGCTAAAACTCCATCCCAAAGTGAACATAGAATACATGCTACACACTTGTTTACCCAGGCCACATGCAATGAACTTCTCTCATAAATATGTATCACCTGTTATTATGTATTATACAACGTCTATGAAGCAGAAACCCAACCTTTCCTTCTAAGAGAGTACACCTTTGGTTCACACTGGAGGTTTTCTCTTCCTGACTTATAAATTGATATTATCAATAAAGCTCTCCTTTCTATTATTTAGCCATCCTGGTGGTCTTTTGGAAGACAAGATCCTCAATTACTATCAGGACTATGAATGAATGCAAGGATGAATAACCATTATACATGGATGAGAGACTTTATGTGGAGAGTACATCTTTGGCGAGAACAGCTAGGCGTCTACACAGTGTAGCAGACTGGAATTTTCGAAAAGTTTGAAGAAATTAGTTTATATTTTACCAAAGGTGGTCATTTAGAAAATCCAGTTTTCAGAGAGACACACTAATCAATGTTTTTCATTACTCACATCACATTGGTAGACATTGACAAAGACTCTTGCTTATCCTTCACAATAGAAATGTGATGGGGTGACTGAAGATTTGAGTGTCTTATAATTGCTCTGTGTATTTAGCTCTGATATATTATTTATTGTTAACATCTTGATCCCCAAAGCTCTCTTCTTTTGTGTATCATGGTCAATTGGCTGTAACAGAGTAAAGGAATTTTATAGAACTATCACCAGTTCAAGGAACATACCCTGAAATGATCAAGGCTAGATTTTGATTTAAGAACATATGATTAAAGGTATCTTTCAAAGTTAGAAATGATGAAAGCTCTTATTTTTGGCATTTTAATTTTTTTACTAATGCCCATTTATTCCTACACTTAACATTGTTACTGAATACCTCTCTTGTGGCAAAGACTATTACAGATACTAGGGATAAAATGATGAATCAGTTATGTTTGTTGCCTTCAATCAGTTCGCAGCCTGGTAGGGAAAAAAGAGTCTTAAATACACACGTTATAATCCAACAATCAGATAAACATAGGAATATCAACTAAGGAGGTGGTAGTTAACTTTGCTGAATGTTTCAGAAAAATAAGGATATAGATTGCTTATCATTCCCTGAATGCTAAGCTATTTCACTCTACTTTGTCTGGTGAATCATAAGTACCACTAGAAAAAAGGGCATAAAAGCTTTAAAATTTAAAGACTTTAGAATATTTCTCTCCCACCTTCCTCATTAACCATACAGTTTTAACAATTCATTCAATTAGCCCTTTTGAGTAAAGGCATGTCAGTTATTTGCATAAACAGACAATCCCTCTAGCAATATATAAAATGCCACTCTCAGATTTTATCATCTCTGTGTTGTCTTGAGCAGTACTGTAATTAAATCTAATTAAATAGGTTTATGGTTTGGAAGCTAGCGGTCATGAATAAATACATGCCCCCTGAAGCTACTTGCTCAATTTGTGCTTTGTCTTTTAACTTGCTTCAATTATACATATTCAGCTTAATCTTCGATTTACTTGTTTGTTTGTTTATGGGTGGAGTTAAACTTGGAACAATATGCTCCTTTTGTAGAATATTTGATTTCCTTACAATGGCCCTTTGGTATTCTTTTTTTAAATAATCAATATTTTTTATTATGATATTGTGGGGTAAGTTAAGTGTTAGGTATACAAATACGCTTTGTTCAGGCACCCTTGTTGATAAGAGGTGTTTCCCCATCCCCAGACAGATATTTACAACCGTTAATCCCATCTCCCACCGCCCCCATAGTTTCCAACTACTGTCAGTCATTTTCTTATAGTATCACATTGGATGTTCAAGATCCACTATATGAGTGAGAACATGTGATACTCGAATCTTTGTTTCTGTGAGAGGTCACTCAGTATTATAGACTCTAGCTCCATCCAGGTT